>NW_007378023.1:0-46194 GCF_000475195.1 Diaphorina citri | reverse complement strand
TTTTTGGAGTAGTTTTAGTTTCTGTTTTGTTAATTAAGTCATCACCTCGCCTGTCATGAGTGTCATTGTGTACTCTTGGGTCCTTTCATGATGGAGATTTAGTTTTCTAAAACTTATCATACTTTATCTGAATGAGATCAGTTCCTTTTCATACTTTCTTTATCTGGATGAAATCGGTTTGAATATTAAATTCTAGCAAAGTTACATCATATCTTTGGAGATATTACATCTCTTCTAAATATCAGATATCCAAAAGTGTTTGTTTAACTACATGTTTTTATACTTATCAGTTAGTTGTTAGTATTCTTTCCTTATGCGTTGAAAAATCCTTCAACGGCGGTCCAATGCATTCGACAACAAAGTCACCATTTTGTACATCACTCTATCTTTAACACAAGATTACTATGATTTTATGCTTTCTTCTAATCCTAAAATCTCGTCATAAAGTAGAACCGAAGACGTCATTATACTCGTATTCCTCTCTCCATCTCGTTTCTGTCTATTTCTCTCTCAGCATGAATATGTCATCATGTATGTAAACTAGACTTCTCATCATCAGCCTGTCTTTCCACGGAATCCCAGCAACTAGCGAAATGAATGTACTTAGTATTAATGACATTTCGCTAGGTACATTTTATACAGTGGTTATTATGTTTCCAAATATATTTTCATTAGCTCGACGTATGTCGTATGTCTTCTAGTTTCCATACTGGGTAACTTCTGTGGAATTCTCATGATCTCTTTTAGAGGCCGTCAGAAATTCGTATATGATATGGGTATTTAGAATAGTTTTGTTTTGCCTACTAGGTACTGTAGAAACCAATTCATTTACAACTAATTCATATGCTTTGAGACTCTGGCAATCCGATCATTTCTGGCAAAGCCTCAATTAAGTTCAACATGGATATTGGTGGAGATGTCTGAATTACAGCTGCTGTAGTTGGGCATTTCCACCATGTAGTACACCACACTAGCGTATTACATTTCTCCGCTCTTATTTACATCAAATATTACTTTTTCCAAGGAATTGTCAGTCATCTGTCGTGAGATTCATTGCGCCGTAGGTAAATTTTCCGTTTTTATTTTCGGGTTGTTTCTAATTAAGTCTCTAAACTCAACAGGAATACCTGGTACATAAAAGGGCTCCGTTTTAAATTTATTCATAGTTTTTTTCCTTCTTTTGAGAAAGCTGTCAAAACCAGAAACTATTTTTCCCTGGAAAAAGTTTCCTTTCTAGTTTTAAATTGCAAGATTGGATGAGATAATGAGAGTTTCAGAGAGATCCGTCAACCTCAAACCACGAGAACTTTTACTTCCAAACTTATCCTCTTGGTGTATACTTTGTTGAGAAAATTGAGTTGATAAATTTCGTTCGAACACTATTGTTCATTTAATTAGACCTAGTGGAAGTTATTACTATTTCTTCATTGTGTTGAATAGATTTAAATGGGTTCTTTACCAGTGCCATTTCATTCACCTTCTTTTACATATTATATTCCACTCCTATTAAATTGTGAAGCAGTAGGTACCGCTAAACCGCAAATAATTATGTCCAGTGGTATGATTGTTTACCACTTTTAATAAAGGTGAATTTTCGTATGATTTTTATTGCTAGGCAAAGTATCTACCGACAAAGAAAAATTCCGTTGGTCCTCATTTTTCCTGCTCTATGACTTTGAAACATCACCCAAGTAAGCGCAACTGATCTATTGTGAAGCAGTAGGTACCGCTAAACCGCAAATAATTATGTCCAGTGGTATGATTGTTTAACACTTTTAATAAAGGTGAATTTTCGTATGATTTTTATTGCTAGGCAAAGTATCTACTGCCCAAAACTCACCACACACAATACTAAAACACTTTCGCGTACATTGTCTGTTGGTCACATCAATCCCAACATAAAGTTACGAACCTGATATAGGAACTCGAACTCAAATTCCAAAAGGAAGTAATTAAACGTTTTCTGAGCAACCAAGTTTTCATCACTATCAAAAGAAACCAACAACAAAACAAAAAGCTAACACAAGAACTACAAAAGAAGAAAAAAAGGAGCACTAAAAACAATAAATAACAAGTAAACCCGGGAAAGATTCTTGTCCCTACATAATAATTTTAGGTGTGAAGCACGTCTTACAAAGCAGCATAATTTGAATTCTCACAAGGTGTTTTCAGATGTGATGGCGGTGATAAAGGAAACACAAAGAAGTGTAGAAGACATTATTCTGGTGACAGGTCAAATGTAAACATGACGGGATCAAATTACAGCCGTACAATGGACGAGGGGAGAATGCTCTTGTCTGGACCAAATCATCAGAGACGTTTATAATATGACGAGTAGGAAGAATGCAATTAGACGTGAAGGATCTTGTTCACAATATTATACAAAGTATATTCAAATTACTAAGATATCTAATTAGACGTGAAGGATCTTGTTCACAATATTATACAAAGTATATTCAAATTACTAAGATATCTTAGAATTAGACGTGAAGGATCTTGTTCACAATATTATACAAAGTATATTCAAATTACTAAGATATCTTAGTAGAGTCTTTGTAGACTAGTACCGGAGGGATCAAGTCTTATGGGCTAGGAGAACTATCAAACTAAAAGTGTCGAACTTCTACTACAGCAGCCTGGTGTGGTGTTCTATTGGTTATTGGATAAGTTTCGACTCTCCTTAGAATTCGGTATATTTAAAGAACAGGCCATGTTAGATATTAATTAAGTAGGCGTTCCGTATGAATCCAACTTTCTTCTTTTGTCACCAAAGTCCATAATGTGTCCCCTATACAACTTTAGAAAATATCTCCTTAGAATTCGGTATATTTAAAGAACAGGCCATGTTAGATATTAATTAAGTAGGCGTTCCGTATGAATCCAACTTTCTTCTTTTCTTTTTCCGTCACCAAAGTCCATAATGTGTCCCCTATACAACTTTAGAAAATGCATTAGTAGGATAATAATAATAATAATAATAATAATAATAAATAATAAACATCACTACAATATCTAAATAAACAAATAAAACAATTCAACATCCAACAAATTCAGACCTAGCTAGCAGGACATTGCACGCAGTTTCATCTCGAAAGTCCTCTGTTTGTCAAATCCTGACTCCTTGTATCTTCTGCGTTTGGAATCCACAATCCAGTCTCTGTTGTTAATTAATTCGAACATTTGCAAACATTTGTAGCTTGTTTCCATGTAGTTTCTCTAATGCAGGTACATTTTCAACAGGACTTCCAACTTTATGCTACTCAGGAGAAGTGGCGTAGGTTGTTTGTTTGTTTCTTGAGTTAGAAAATGCATTAGTAGGTTTAGAATAGTGGAAAGAGTAATAAATATTCCAAAACACTCCAGGAAATCCTTACTCCACCATCTTATTTCGTCTAATGTCTCTTCTTCTCACTTCTTTAACCGCTATCTTTTTCAACTCTCCCCCTCAACTGCTGTGTTTTTGTCTTCAATACTATCGAATATGGTTTTTCCTTGCAATCCTTGCCCCATCTTTTTCCTTTTTCGAAAAAGGAAACATATGGAGTTGACTTGTTCTCCTACGGAAATCTATAGTACAGGGTTGAATGTGCTGAAGTGCTTTCTGTGAAGAAACTCGAGTCCTATGTTAAGTGATCACAATCTTATTATTCTCTCACTTGTTTTGATCTTTGGCTGTATGTATTAATATTTTCCCTCTCCCTATTCACCTCATTCCCAATTTGCATCGATCTTAACCATTCTTTTACTTTTTCAAGGCGCACTCGTTCAATTTCGCTAAACATCACCTTCTAAAACTTTTTTTTAAATGATTTATTTCTTGGTTTTTAATTTTAATCCTGAAAAACATTTTCCGAAACAATTGGCTCGAAAACTCTGTACGTAGCACTATCCAGTGTCAGCTCTTGGTTTTTAATTTTAATCCTGAAAAACATTTTCCGAAACAATTGGCTCGAAAACTCTGTACGTAGCACTATCCAGTGTCAGCTCTTCTCTCCACACTGTAGATTTCCCCATATCTTTGCCAATATTTTTGTAACTAATCTAATATTAAGATTAATTTCTCGAGGATTTCCTCCTGTTTCCTGGAAAGTGGAAAGGAAGATGTTCCAAGTTATATTTCATCCTAAAAGAAAAGAATTACTCCAGGGAGGGGGGTCGACGACTTAATGCAACCCAAAACTTTTTCACTTAAAAAGAAAAGAGAAAAATGTGTATTACGAGAGATACAGTTATTAAATTATTGTGTAGCAAGCATTGTTACTCAGGAAAACTTTTATCGTTTCTGATCTTCTTCGGGTAATTCAGTTAATTTTAGTTCTGTTTAGGCTCGTACAAGGTGGCTTGTGAATTGTAGAGGCATCTGGAACATTGCATGTGAAGTTGTGAACGCATTTATTTGAGTCACTTCTGTGTACATGTTTACTCTCGTAGAACACATCAAGATACTCTGGACTCATTGTATTTATCCCTGTACCTATTAGTATTGTTCCTGTAGGATTCTAGATTGTGGACTGTCAAGTGTGGTCATATGAGTTATTAGACTGAAGCTATAAGATGTCAAACTGGGTCCGTTGTGTTGTTAGTTGTGACACAATTCTTCAAGCAATTCAAATTACGCTTTGATATTTTAAAAATAATATTTTTTCATGATTTCCTGGAACCGTTCGTAGTGGAATGAAGAACATGATTTTTTTTTTTTTTTTTTTTAATACCTACATATAATTTTTACAGTTGAAGTGCATTAAGCATAATGTACTTAGGTACAGTATTGTACAGCTATACTACAGGTACATATAAATTAACCTATATAAGGTTTTTATAAATATGTATGAGTAAAAATAAAAAATAAAAGCCAATTGAGATTCGACTATCAACAAAATATTTGGTGAGCTTTTGAGAATACTCAGATTCTCATCATCAGACCAATAACGCGAGAGAGGTGTTTACTCTATACGAGCGCTGGAGTTGAATGATGATGAGAATCTGAGTATTCTCGAAAGCTCACCAAACATTTTTTTTTTTATTTGTATTTATTAAAGTGACCAAGTTGATAGTCCAATCTTTTAATTTTTATTTTCATTTCTTGAAGATTCTTAATTAAATAATTATTCCTCGATAGTTATTTTAGTTTTATTTATGTATGAGTAATTTTTATGTGTTGTAAAAATAGTCTTTGTTGCTAAATGATACCTAACTACAATTCAACTTCTCTCCCCCCCTCTCTCTCTCTCTCTCCCTCACTCTCTCTCTCTCTCCCTCACTCTCTCTCTCCCTCTCACTCCCTCCCTCTCTCTCTCTCTCTCTCTGCCACTTTTTTCGCATAATTATTCCTCGATAGTTATTTTAGTTTTATTTATGTATGAGTAATTTTTATGTGTTGTAAAAATAGTCTTTGTTGCTAAATGATATCTAAATACAATTCAACTTCTCTCCCTCTCTCTCTTCCTCACTCTCCCTCTCTCTCCCTCTCTCTCTCTCCCTCACTCTCCCTCCCTCTCTCTCTGCCACTTTTTTCGTCTGCTCGTGACTCTTGCTCTTCTTGGTTTCAATTTGGGAACAGACTTATTTTTGACAGGGAATTTATCAATGTTGACACTTTTCATTCCTAGGATGATAAGGCAGGGGGAGGGGCGTACGACATGATTTTTGGACTTTTCTCTTCTCCCAATATGGAAGGGAAGGTGGGAGGGAGGGCGAGAGAGAGAGAGAGAGAAGGGGGTCGGGGAAGAAGAGAGAGAAACGCGTTCGAAAGGCAGGGGGAGGGGCGTACGACATGATTTTTGGACTTTTCTCTTCTCCCAATATGGAAGGGAAGGTGGGAGGGAGGGCGAGAGAGAGGGAGAGAAGGGGGTCGGGGAAGAAGAGAGAGAAACGCGTTCGACGAAAATTGAATTTAAGAATGTGAGCTGAAATAAAAGTTTCTAAGCGGTGTAGAGGGATGGAATTTCGAGAGAGATTGAGGGAGAGAATTTTGATTTGATATGATACGATTGGACGGATAAATGCTGACGGTGTGTGGTACGAGATTACAAATGGTTGATGGTTAATTTTTACTGAGGCCCGGAGGCTGAAAAATGTTTCGTAATTGAATTTGTAGAAAATTTTCTTATTGGGAGAAAAATCATGGACAATATCATGTTGTTCAAGGGTTAAGGGAAATGGATTGTTCTAATGTGAATTATATCCGTGCTACTAGGCTAGTACACATCGGTGTTATAATCTCCAAGATTGAAAGTAAATACCTAATTATGGGAGGTGAGTACCAAGATACCAAGGGTACTTACCTATTTCGGTACGTACCTACCCGAACTGTGTAGAAAACATCTGAAATCAGAAATCTGGACAAGAAAAGCAGTCGAAAATTATAATTTCAATTACAGACATTTTTATGAATGAACTAAAATTATGTCCAATATAGACGACGTTATTCTTTTCATATTGCTGGATTTATTGAGTAGGGAGCACAGAAAAATTACATGGAATTTTCAAAACAGATTTCATAATGTACACTTCCGCTTATGTATTATTTTTCTTCTCTTGAAAATTTAAATATTTTTATGCTAAATTTATTGAAAATTCAGTGAACTGTAAAGGAAAAGAAGAAAATTGTGTAAGTATTGAAAAAAAAAAAAATCTGGAACTTTCCTAGACTTTATTTATTGAAAGTATGTTGGATGAATTTTAAATTCAGATTTTGCCACCGCCAGCCATCATGGATAAGAAAATAAATTGTTTGTACATTTTTTGCTCTTTGTTATGATTGTTTTTACTATTACCTTCATAATGCTAGGCGAATAGGTCATAGTATTCAAGCAGGAGCCAGACCAAATCTAGAAAAAGATACTGAATCCAAATCATGAGGAAAATATCTAGATATGTAGGGGTCTATTAGGTGCCAATTGGAAAAGAAGTCTTTCCATTTTTGTGTACAATCAATATATTTCTTGCAAACTTGGGTAATTTTTCAAACATTCCAACGACACTTTTGCCCTTTTTCATCCCTAAAAAACCTGGAAACAAATAAAAATAACAATAAAAACAAGTTGTACTCGGGTAAATTTAAGTATACTGTCATAAAATGTAAAATTGCAGCGGGGGAAATTTTACATGGATAAAACATGCGTAAAAAACAAGTAAAAAAAAGTACAGAATTATGATGAAACAACACAAAATATTTGAACATAAAATAAATAAGCAGGAATTTAATATTTCTTGGAGAATAGGTGGGTACTTAATCAGATTTTTATTTCAGTCTTCAAATAATAATGTCGAAGGAAATGATTTTAATTTAAATAAAATCAAGGATGGAATTAGAGGTGGGGATATGAAAACAAAGTGCTCTTAGAGTTTGCATTTATAATCTCCAAGATTGAAAGTAAATACCTAATTATGGGAGGTGAGTACCAAGATACCAAGGGTACTTACCTATTTCGGTACGTACCCGAACTAATTTTTATTTCAGTCTTCAAATAATAATGTCGAAGGAAATGATTTTAATTTAAATAAAATCAAGGATGGAATTAGAGGTGGGGATATGAAAACAAAGTGCTCTTAGAGGTTGCATTTTTTTTATATTTAGAATTAAAATCAGTCTAAAAGCTTTAAATACTAAAGTGTCACAATTTATTTATTGTAATAAAAGGCTATAGTGTGACGCTAGGTCTGGTGTGAGGGTATAAAATAAATGCCTTTAATACACCTTGTGTTTTGCTATAGTATCGGCCTGCCCAGAGAAGTGACACTGTTTCCGAGGTAATTTTGATAGCGTATTTTTTATGTCTCTGCCTAAGAGGGTTTCACCTAAATAATAATTATGAAAAACTTCCATATAGTCTAAGAACTAGGATTCGCAGAACAAATCCTTGACAGCAGGACACAATCATTTTCAGTAAAATTTCCATCGCAAAAAGAACGAGTCTCCAGTTGTTTTTGCAGCCTGTGTCACAGAACTCTGATTGGTGCGACACATTCCCAGTGTACTCAGACCGTTTTATGTGAAAGCTTTCTGTCAGTATTTAGCGACTAAGGAGGAGGGAGGCATAGGAAAAGTGGGGGAAAATGCATTAGGTTTCACTGAAATTATAATATTTAATTATTCGCTAATGAATAATAGGGTATAGCGTTTCAATGTAGCTATACTCGTAGGTATGTGACGTTATGCTAATGTAAAATTACATTATTTCATATGATTATAGTTTCAATGACACCACCATACACCATATTAAATTTAAGTATACTGTCATAAAATGTAAAATTGCAGCGGGGGAAATTTTACATGGATAAAACATGCGTAAAAAACAAGTTCTTTTTTTCCCCCGACATTTTTCTCTCCCCAGATGTGAAGTTCTCGTTGCTCAGAAGTGTCATCAGTAGCCTTTGGGTTTCTCTCTGGTCCGTCTCCCCTTCCTTTGGTATATTTTTTACTCTTGACTTGTCACAATTTATTTATTGTAATAAAAGGCTATAGTGTGACGCTAGGTCTGGTGTGAGGGTATAAAATAAATGCCTTTAATACACCTTGTGTTTTGCTATAGTATCGGCCTGCCCAGAGAAGTGACACTGTTTCCGAGGTAATTTTGATAGCGTATTTTTTATGTCTCTGCCTAAGAGGGTTTCACCTAAATAATAATTATGAAAAACTTCCATATAGTCTAAGAACTAGGATTCGCAGAACAAATCCTTGACAGCAGGACACAATCATTTTCAGTAAAATTTTCATCGCAAAAAGAACGAGTCTCCAGTTGTTTTTGCAGCCTGTGTCACAGAACTCTGATTGGTGCGACACATTCCCAGTGTACTCAGACCGTTTTATGTGAAAGCTTTCTGTCAGTATTTAGCGACTAAGGAGGAGGGAGGCATAGGAAAAGTGGGGGAAAATGCATTAGGTTTCACTGAAATTATAATATTTAATTATTCGCTAATGAATAATAGGGTATGGCGTTTCAATGTAGCTATACTCATAGGTATGTGACATTATGCTAATGTAAAATTACATTATTTCATATGATTATAGTTTCAATGACACCACCATGCGAGTGGTCCGGAACAAACTTAATATCTGCGAAATTAACTAAATGTAGAATAAAGTCAATAGAGCTAGATCATTATTTATAATGCTGTGATAATTTACAAAGTACCGGCATATAAAATCCAAGAGGCATTTTTGTAACTATTTGGGTGGGTGGATGGATACTTTTACATTCAGCTGCCTATATCTCACGGATTGCAATGATTCCTGCGATAATCAGAGAACCTGTATTATCTAAAATTAATACATATAAGAATTCATACTCTAAAAAAACGTAAACATCACTACAATATCTAAATAAACAAATAAAACAATTCAACATCCAACAAATTCAAATCTAGCTGGCAGGACATTGCACGCAGTTTCATCTCGAAAGTCCTCTGTTTGTCAAATCCTGACTCCTTGTACGGAGCACATTGAAACCTGGTGTTCAGATTTGTGCCTATGACCACTTACTTGATCAGTCATAGGGTGTAGGGGATTCCGTCAATTGCCATTCCAATTAATCGTATTTCGTTCCAATTCCGAGTTTTCATTGCAAAATTCAGTTGCATACAATGAAATTTCGTCCAATTACCAAGAAGTTAGAGATATGTATCGTACTTTAGAAATGCAGGAAAAATTACCCCAGGTAGGACAACATTATTATCTTTGATCTTGTTTGCAAATTGCAATAGATCTAGCAGTGTACCTATGTACGTCACTAGAAAATTGTGATCAAAACTGTCCATTTCTGTTTTCGGTTTTTACTTGATCCATCCTCACACGGGTAAAACAAAATCCTTGTAAAACGTCTTACTTTTCTACGAGGCAATAGATCTAGCAGTGTACCTATGTACGTCACTAGAAAATTGTGATCAAAACTGTCCATTTCTGTTTTCGGTTTTTACTTGATCCACCCTCACACGGGTAAAACAAAATCCTTGTAAAACGTCTTACTTTTCGTCTCTGTTGTTAATTAATTCGAACATTTGCAAACATTTGTAGCTTGTTTCCATGTAGTTTCTCTAATGCAGGTACATTTTCAACAGGGCTTCCAACTTTATGCTACTCAGGAGAAGTGGCGTAGGTTGTTTGTTTGATTCTTGAAGGATGACCATACTCTCCAAAAATTAATTAATGATATTGGCAATACAGGCATAGTGTGGAATTTAACTACATATTTTGAAATTCATCTCAATGTACATATGTTTGAGCCCTTAGGACAACTAGTGTCTTTTCTTCCTACTTTGCTCGATTTATTCCGTTTATCAAATTATTATTATTATTTTTTTTTTTTTTTAGCGAAGAGCATTAAATAATAAATTACCTACTGGCACAACAGTACACTCCCCTTAGGACAACTAGTGTCTTTTCTTCCTACTTTGCTCGATTTATTCCGTTTATCAAATTATTATTATTATTTTTTTTTTTTTTTAGCGAAGAGCATTAAATAATAAATTACCTACTGGCACACAGAGCCACCACTGGTTTCATCTAATACATGCACAAGTACATTGTCGGTGTCTATTAACATTGATGTCATTAACTTCTATCCTTATCTATCTTTTAATTTCTAAATGTCTTTCCCGTTCTTCTTCTTCCTCTTGCTCTTCTTCGGCTCCTTGTTGTTGTTGTTTTCATTTTCATCTCCTTTTCCATTATTTATCTAATCTTTGTCCTATGGTAATTAGAAAAACGTTCCTCATTCAGTGAGATGTGTTTGGCTGGTTACTCTGGGTGCATAGTTTTGTCTTAGCAGGCTCGCTGCAGTAGAATGTTCATTGTTTTCTTTATTTCACAATAAGTACGAGTAGGTATAAACTAATGCTGTGGTATTATGAGATTTATAAGGTTGTTGCTCATTTATCACAAGTCCGGTTTTGAAATGCATTATTTTATTTGGTGTAAAATTAGAGCAATTACATTTTTTCTGAGCTTACATACGAACTTGTAATGTCCAATACAATTATTGGAACCGTGGAGCTAGATCAGTATCATCTCAATGTACATATGTTTGAGCCCTTAGGACAACTAGTGTCTTTTCTTCCTACTTTGCTCGATTTATTCCGTTTATCAAATTATTTTTTTTAGCGAAGAGCATTAAATAATAAATTACCTTTACTGGCACAACAGTATACTGATTTTGAACACCACTAATGGTGATTCATCTGAAAGTTTGCAATATCTTCCTTATTGCTAGAGCCACCACTGGTTTCATCTAAAACATGCACAAGTACATTGTCGGTGTCTATTAACATTGATGTCATTAACTTCTATCCTTATCTATCTTTTAATTTCTAAATGTCTTTCCCGTTCTTCTTCTTCTTCTTCTTCTTCTTCTTCTTCTTCTTCCTCTTGCTCTTCTTCTGCTCCTTGTTGTTGTTGTTGTTGTTGTTTTCATTTTCATCTCCTTTTCCATTATTTATCTAATCTTTGTCCTATGGTAATTAGAAAAACGTTCCTCATTCAGTGAGATGTGTTTGGCTGGTTACTCTGTGTGCATAGTTTTGTCTCGGCAGGCTTGCTGCAGTAGAATGTTCATTGTTTTCTTTATTTCACATTATAAATTAACGCTGTTTGCATTATGAGGTTGTATTTCACTTATCACAAGTCGGGTTTTGAAATGTGTTGTTTTATTTGGTGTAACATTAGAGAAATTAGATTTTTTCTGAGCTTACCTAAGAAATTTTAATGGAGTATTATTTTCAGTCGGATACAATATTGGAACCGTGGATTTAAGCTAGATCAGTACACTCAAATTTGGTATCGTTACTATCTCTACACTAAACCATAGCATATCCAAGCGTATCCACAAAACAGTTCACAGCTGTTCCGTTTATTAGTTTATCAATTAAAAGTAAGGCGCCATATGGGACATAGGGCCTAGGAACTTAGGAAGCTCTCTCTCCATTGTATTAAGTAATTTCATCTTACTATCTCTACACTAAACCATAGCATATCCAAGCGTATCCACAAAACAGTTCACAGCTGTTCCGTTTATTAGTTTATCAATTAAAAATAAGGCGCCATATGGGACATAGGGCCTAGGAACTTAGGAAGCTCTCTCTCCATTGTATTAAGTAATTTCATTGAGAGGACCTACATATTCGTGTTAATGGTAATGGCTGATAAAATTCATTATACCTACCTTTTATTGTTTGTTTAGTGTTATAATCGTTCCGAGTGGATTTGAGATGCAGGCGGGGTGATAAAATTAATTTGGGTTAAAACCTCTTTGTGAAATGCTTCAGAGTGTTGGTGAGTCAGTAGAATATGTCGTTCTTTTATGTTGAGTGTTCAAATGTCAGAACTGTAAAACTAGCCCGAGAAGTATTTAGGGATCATAATTGTAGTTTAATTACTCAAAGATGTGTTCTATGTTTGTATAAATGTACTATTTTGATGATCAGGGAAAGTAATTATTAGAAACCACTAACTTGAAAATGGACTTGCCTTGACAGTTGTCTACCTGGGCCTTGGCTCTCTATACTGCTTTCTCTCAGCTAGACTGTTCTTATTTTCTTCTTCTTTCTTTAAGGAGGTTTAATAGTGGGAACTGTAACTGCTAAGGTCCCGAAAGCGAAGTGAGAAGGAAGATAGTATAGGAGACAGCCAGCAACTCCAAGAACGAACCTTACCTGTCTAGGATAAAATTCTCCTCGGGCGGGAATCGAACGCGCGAACTAGAGCTTACAAGGCAGATGACAAGCGATAGTATAGGAGACAGCCAGCAACTCCAAGAACGAACCTTACCTGTCTAGGATAAAATTCTCCCCGGGCGGGAATCGAACGCGCGAAATGATAGTATAGGAGACAGCCAGCAACTCCAAGAACGAACCTTACCTGTCTAGGATAAAATTCTCCCCGGGCGGGAATCGAACGCGCGAACTAGAGCTTACAAGGCAGATGACAAGCTATAGGCTGGCAAGCTGTTCATTTCGTTTTAAACATTTTTACTTTCTTTTAAGAGGTTTGACAGAGGGAACTGTAACTGCTATGGTCTTATCGTCCCGAAATCGAAGAGAGAACTTCCTTCTCTCCGAGAACAAAATTATCCCATCAGGATAAAATCCGCCCCGGGCGGGAAGCGAACCCGCGGCCTAGCGCTTACAAGGTAGACGCACTACCAACTAAGCCAACTAGACTGGCAGTTTTGAACATTTAAACTCAAGAATATTATCAAACTACTCGTACTACACAGGGATCACTGCTATGGTCTTATCGTCCCGAAATCGAAGAGAGAAGGAAGACAGGATAGGAGAAAGCCAGCCGTTCCGAGAACAAAATTATCCCATCAGGATAAAATCCGCCCCGGGCGGGAAGCGAACCCGCGGCCTAGCGCTTACAAGGTAGACGCACTACCAACTAAGCCAACTAGACTGGCAGTTTTGAACATTTAAACTCAAGAATATTATCAAACTACTCGTACTACAGGGATCAATGAACAAGAAAACTTCTTACTCTCCATGCAAAACCTCCTGGGATTAAAAAATAAAACATATCACTCGAGATTCTGAACGAACAAATGAAAACACTTCACATTAAACGCTTACTTCCTGCTTCCATATCAAGATCTGGTTCTAGTTGACAGGGATCAATGAACAAGAAAACTTCTTTCTCTCCATGCAAAACCTCCTGGGATTAAAAAATAAAACATATCACTCGAGATTCTGAATGAACAAATGAAAACACTTCACATTAAACGCTTACTTCCTGCTTCCATATCAAGATCTGGTTCTAGTTATTGGACCAGTACTCCAGCAGTCTCTATCAAACTGTCTCCTCTCCCTTGTAGGTTTAATATCCCCAATAATACCTAGATCACAATTTGTTAATACATATCAAGGCGATGTATTAGAATGTACAGGATCACTAAACAAGAGGTAAAAACATAAAGAGTAAAGATAGTTGTTGGACCAGTACTCCAGCAGTCTCTATCAAACTGTCTCCTCTCCCTTGTAGGTTTAATATCCCTAATAATACCTAGATCACAATTTGTTAATACATCATATCAAGGCGATGTATTAGAATGTACAGGATCACTAAACAAGAGGTAAAAACATAAAGAGTAAAGCTCCTAAGGATCCCGACATTATTTAAATTCAGACAAGGTAAATTGATGGCAGTTTGCAGAATTAAAAATTTTAAATGATGACTGGTTCCCATAAGCACTAGTAAAATGTAGGTATTTAGAAGAAAATAGCATAGGAAATATCATGTAGAATTTACAACATTCAACATCTGCCAAAACAATTCGACATCAACAAGCGACAGAATACATAAGGCAATAAAACTAATCCAAGAATAAACATAAAAACTTGGATGTTTTGTCAAGACTTCATCTTCGAGGTCTTTATTTAATTCGTTAAGATCATTAATTAGAAGTATGTTAAAGTGTTTATATGTTGAAATGAAACCGCCCATTTGATGTTAAAGAAAACAGTCTTCAATTTATGCCGACTTGTTTTAAAATAAGAACACACTTACAAAATGGAATGAGAACAAAAATCTTCCAGTCTTTCATGAGAAAGCCAAAATATACCTAAATACCTAGTATTAGGTAGTTACTAGATCTATTTTGAGAAAAGTGGTCCCTAATAATGGGTCACGTCAAAATCTTTGCTCAACTCTCAACAGTTTCCTAATGCAAAAACAAACACGTCAACTTTTGCGGTGGGGAGGGAATGCATTGAAATTTTTCAGACAGAATGTCTTGTTTCTCCTCAGAAAAGTCGGGAGATAGAAAGAAAACAATAAGTCCCTTACAATGCAATAGGTAACTTTTTGCGGTGGGGAGGGAATGCATTGAAATTTTTCAGACAGAATGTCTTGTTTCTCCTCAGAAAAGTCGGGAGATAGAAAGAAAACAATGAGTCCCTTACAATGCAATAGGTAACTGGGAAATAATTTCCTCCTTGAGTGAACACCATCCATCATCTCTATCTAATACACTCGTTCTACAAATTAAAACATCTTTCCCCTCCATTATAAATTTCACCATAAGCTTCTATAATGCCTGGCAGTCGTAAATGTTGCGACAAACATTTCCCTCCAGGAATAGGGGCGTCTTCTCCCCTTGGCTGGTACGTGGGGTTTAATTTAGATGGCAAAGAAAGAAATAATAACAAAATTTATGGCCACATTAAAGTAATAGAAGTAACCTTTAAAAAAGGAGAATATAATATTAAATATGAAAAAGCCCCAACATTGAATGTTTAGCCCCTCGACAAAAAAAGAAGAAAGTTTGCTAGTATCACAGGCTTGCTTGTGAAAGTTAAATGCATGTTTGGAGAAAGCTACAATGTATCATGCCTAATGACTTTCTAAATCCCTTCCTCGCCTTCCCCCCCAATGCCTAATTTGAACTTTTATGTGCGTCGTTTAAAGTAAATTAAAATTTATAATTTATCAGCCCTGTGGTATGTTAAATGTGGCTGCAAGTTGGCATACAAAGTTTTCACCCTGCCTGGAAATTATTGTACCTGGTTAACTTTTACTGAAGCCATAGCATAAAGTACAGAAGGAGTGGTGGAAACTGAAACCTTTTTAGCCTCTGAGGATCCCCGATAGATTATTTGGTCAACATTTTCAGTTAATAATTGATTAATTACGTTATAGGAAATTATGTATGAGAATAATCATTAATATTGATAACATAATGAATTTTTACATACCCAAAAGTTTTGACGGCGGGCGACATTTCTAATACATAGGACAGGAAAGTTAAATGGCCGACGTATACATAGCAGAAAACCCTCAAAACAATCCTCCTCTGAGCTGAAAAGGTTAGATAAGAATTCCGAAAGTAATTAGAAAACGAATCAAATTGTTCTCTGATGTCTTTGACCAGCCTTACACTGACATACAAGATCCTGGTGTACTTGTTACATATCTACAAAGCATAATAATTAGACAAGGCAAGATCTCCTGGGATGATAAGTGCGACGGGCTCTCGGGCTAATGTGCCACAGTAGGGGAGTATAGGGTGGAGCACATTGAAACCTGGTGTTCAGATTTGTGCCTATGACCACTTACTTGATCAGTCATAGGGTGTAGGGGATTCCGTCAATTGCCAATTGCCATTCCAATTAATCGTATTTCGTTCCAATTCCGAGTTTTCATTGCAAAATTCGCAGTTGCATACAATGAAATTTCGTGCAATTACCAAGAAGTTAGAGATATATATCGTACTTTAGAAATGCAGGAAAAATTATCCCAGGTAGGACAACATTATCTTTGATCTTGTTTGCAAATTGCAATGGAAATGATTTTAATTTAAATAAAATCAAGGATGGAATTAGAGGTGGGGATATGAAAACAAAGTGCTCTTAGAGTTTGCATTTTTTTTATATTTAGAATTAAAATCAGTCTAAAAGCTTTAAATACTAAAGTGTCACAATTTATTTATTGTAATAAAAGGCTATAGTGTGACGCTGGGTCTGGTGTGAGGGTATAAAATAAATGCCTTTAATACACCTTTGTTTTTTGCTAGTATCGGCCTGCCCAGAGAAGTGACACTGTTTCCAAGTTAATTTTGATAGCATATTTTAAGTCTCTGCTTAAGAGGGTTTCACCTAAATAATAATTATGAAAAACTTCCATATACTCGTAGTCTAAGAAGTAGGATTCGCAGAACAAATCCTTGACAGCAGGACACCTACAATCATTTTCAGTAACATTTCCAACGCAAAAAGAACGAGTCTCCAGTTGTTTTTGCAGCCTGTGTCACACGTAGGTAACTTGGAAATAATTTCCTCCTTGAGTGAACACCATCCATCATCTCTATCTAATACACTCGTTCTACAAATTAAAACATCTTTCCCCTCCATTATAAATTTCACCATAAGCTTCTATAATGCCTGGCAGTCGTAAATGTTGCGACAAACATTTCCCTCCAGGAATAGGGGCGTCTTCTCCCCTTGGCTGGTACGTGGGGTTTAATTTAGATGGCAAAGAAAGAAATAATAACAAAATTTATGGCCACATTAAAGTAATAGAAGTAACCTTTAAAAAAGGAGAATATAATATTAAATATGAAAAAGCCCCAACATTGAATGTTTAGCCCCTCGACAAAAAAAGAAGAAAGTTTGCTAGTATCACAGGCTTGCTTGTGAAAGTTAAATGCATGTTTGGAGAAAGCTACAATGTATCATGCCTAATGACTTTCTAAATCCCTTCCTCGCCTTCCCCCCCAATGCCTAATTTGAACTTTTATGTGCGTCGTTTAAAGTAAATTAAAATTTATAATTTATCAGCCCTGTGGTATGTTAAATGTGGCTGCAAGTTGGCATACAAAGTTTTCACCCTGCCTGGAAATTATTGTACCTGGTTAACTTTTACTGAAGCCATAGCATAAAGTACAGAAGGAGTGGTGGAAACTGAAACCTTTTTAGCCTCTGAGGATCCCCGATAGATTATTTGGTCAACATTTTCAGTTAATAATTAATTAATTACGTTATAGGAAATTATGTATGAGAATAATCATTAATATTGATAACATAATGAATTTTTACATACCCAAAAGTTTTGACGGCGGGCGACATTTCTAATACATAGGACAGGAAAGTTAAATGGCCGACGTATACATAGCAGAAAACCCTCAAAACAATCCTCCTCTGAGCTGAAAAGGTTAGATAAGAATTCCGAAAGTAATTAGAAAACGAATCAAATTGTTCTCTGATGTCTTTGACCAGCCTTACACTGACATACAAGATCCTGGTGTACTTGTTACATATCTACAAAGCATAATAATTAGACAAGGCAAGATCTCCTGGGATGATAAGTGCGACGGGCTCTCGGGCTAATGTGCCACAGTAGGGGAGTATAGGGTGGAGCACATTGAAACCTGGTGTTCAGATTTGTGCCTATGACCACTTACTTGATCAGTCATAGGGTGTAGGGGATTCCGTCAATTGCCATTCCAATTAATCGTATTTCGTTCCAATTCCGAGTTTTCATTGCAAAATTCAGTTGCATACAATGAAATTTCGTCCAATTACCAAGAAGTTAGAGATATGTATCGTACTTTAGAAATGCAGGAAAAATTACCCCAGGTAGGACAACATTATTATCTTTGATCTTGTTTGCAAATTGCAATAGATCTAGCAGTGTACCTATGTACGTCACTAGAAAATTGTGATCAAAACTGTCCATTTCTGTTTTCGGTTTTTACTTGATCCACCCTCACACGGGTAAAACAAAATCCTTGTAAAACGTCTTACTTTTCTACGAGACATACCATGGTATATTCTCCTGGCTAGAAGATAGCCAACATGTGGTTTTTGCTAGTCAACAATCTGCAGTGTCTGTCAGTATTGCTTGGATGCCTCGTTTCAGTTTCTCTATATGGCTAGAAGATAGCCAACATGTGGTTTTTGCTAGTCAACAATCTGCAGTGTCTGTCAGTATTGCTTCGATGCCTCGTTTCAGTTTCTTGTTTTCAACTTGTCAAAGTCAAACATACCTACAGGCCGGGATACTGGCTTACTTGGGACATGTCTATTCCTCCCATTCAAGTTTGAAAGAATGGTTTTTTGTCAAGATGCTGATGATTAGCATGTTTACGTTAATGTTCTATTGAGAATTGAATTGGACTTGGACAGTCCGCTGGTGACTTTTGTTCGGAAAGATCAATTTTGAATTCGTGAAATGATGAGTGCTTCTTTCAAATGACATCCTTTTAATATGTTGGTACTGTGTTAAGTAGGGCCATCGCCTTTAATAAACGCCCTTTGTCACTGCGACCTGGTTAGATCTTTTGTGACATAGGTATTACTGGGGCTCTGTAAGATTGCCAATAACTACATACATGTATAGTAGTATGTATCAGATTCTGACAACCTTGAACTCCCTGAAGCAGTACCTGAAAAAGTCCTCGTGAAATGATGAGTGCTTCTTTCAAATGACATCCTTTTAATATGTTGGTACTGTGTTAAGTAGGGCCATCGCCTTTAATAAACGCCTTTTGTCACTGCGACCTGGTTAGATCTTTTGTGACATATTAATATTACTGGGGCTCTATAAGATTGCCAATAACTACATACATGTAGTAGTATGTATCAGATTCTGACAACCTTGAACTCCCTGAAGCAGTACCTGAAAAAGTCATGTAAGATTGCCAATAACTACATACATGTAGTAGTATGTATCAGATTCTGACAACCTTGAACTCCCTGAAGCAGTACCTGAAAAAGTCCCAACGTTACCCAGAGATTGAAGAGAAGGATACAATGAAAAGAAGGATACGACCCTATTTGGAGTCAGGGCACATTGGCTTTTAAGCTAACAACAGAATGAACACGGAGACAGATTATGAAGAGTTTTATTCAACTTTTAATCTTCAGATGACTCTTACATATCACATACCACAACCGTAAGCCCTCTTACCTTTCTTTAACCCTTTGAGCAATGAGCTTGTATCATCCTTCCCCTTTTTAGATATTTTCAATTTTCATCCTGATAGGAACTTGACTGAGGCAGTTTCCCACAGTTGAAGTCAAATCACAATTTGTTATTTTCTCCAGTATCTTGTTGATAGACCAGAAAATATGGTAATCCAGTATAATACTATGTTATCTATTCTAGTTCTATACTGATAACCAAATTATTATCCCGTCCAGTGCCACGAGGTGTTAAATTCTCAAAGCTCAAGCTCATTTCGTATATCTGCTTGCAACTTTATGTCTTTTTAAAACACGGAACTTTTTTCGTCCTCCCCGCCCCACCTCTCAGTGACGATAAAACTTTGAAAAAGTTGAACAAAGTTGCTTTTTTTCAGCGGGAGAAAGTTGAAGCTTAGAAGGATAAGGAAGTTAGGAGAGGACGAGGCAGAGGAGGAAACAGTACCTCCTAATGTCAATATAATGAAACGTGCGTTCAGTTTGAGTTATGTATTCACCCAACACGACTGAAAAACTGAAAATCAGCGTACAGGAGGGTCGTTGATTTGTTGTATCCACCCATAAAAATCAGCGTCATGTTGGGTCAGTTGGGTGTCATTTTGTGTTTACCACCAAATTTGCCGATTTGTCTGACTGTGTTACTTGCAACTTGACTCGTAGACAACCAAGCCTGTCAAATGATAAGGGACAGCAGATCCTACTTGGCAATAGGATACACAATGCCCTTAAATTAGGACTCATCTATGCCCTGACTACTTTGGTTCACAGGCACAGGGAGACCATGCAAGCTAGTTAGGAGAGGACGAGGCAGAGGAGGAAACAGTACCTCCTAATGTCAATATAATGAAACGTGCGTTCAGTTTGAGTTATGTATTTACCTAACACGACTGAAAAACTGAAAATCACCGTACAGGAGGGTCGTTGATTTGTGGTATCCACCCATAAAAATCAGCGTCATGTTGAGTCACTTGGGTATCATTTTGTGTTTACCACCAAATTTGCCGATTTGTCTGACTGTGTTACTTGCAACTTGACTTGTAGACAACCAAGCCTGCCAAATGATAAAGGACAGCAGATCCTACTTGACAATAGGATACACAATGCCCTTAAATTAGGACTCATCTATGATGCCCTGACTACTTTGGTTCACAGGCACAGGGAGACCATGCAAGCTGTCCCTTCGTTTTTTTCAGCTTAGTAGGGTACCACCCTGTAAAAAAATTGGAAAAAGTTTTGTTTCCAAAATCGTTTAATGTTTTGAAAAGAAGTTTATAAAGAAAAAAAAGTTAGGTAGCAAAGAAGTCTCTTTCAGACTCACCCTCTCTGAGATGGAAGGAAAAGAAAGTTACATACTAAATTTTTATTTAAAATCACTTGTCTATAGCTAATTTCGCTACCCAGAAAGAATCATTATTAGGCACTTTTCTTCTTGGGAATCCCAAAAGGAAACTTTTTGACCATTTATTTTTACGTTTATTTCATTTTAGATTTTTTGGCTTCTCCTGTTTTGTGAAGAGAGGAGTGAGAAAATCGAATAGAAAACAAAATGATGTTATTTCCACTTTTACAAGTACTTAGGTAAGATAGGTTTTAAAAACTTTAACAATCTGGGAAACCTAAACCTACTACAGAGCCTCCCAGGCTAAATTACACCCATCTGGATCTGGAGCACCAAAGTGTCCAAATTGTAAACGTTTGCCTCAAACATTTTGTGATATAAACCATTCCTATGACATCTAGCAACAAGGAACAAGTGTCTCCTGCTATCCTGAGGGATCTGGGGGTAAAGGTAGCACAACATTATTTATCGCTCATAACAGGAACCCCTCTCCCTAGCTGCTTTCGTTTGTACCTTTTTCACCTAACCTCAATGAAAAGGAACTGGGAAAATGTACCCTGTGGTCAAATGTTTCTTTTTTTCCCCCGACATTTTTCTCTCCCCAGATGTGAAGTTCTCGTTGCTCAGAAGTGTCATCAGTAGCCTTTGGGTTTCTCTCTGGTCCGTCTCCCCTTCCTTTGGTATATTTTTTACTCTTGACTTTTTTTCATGTTTGACGCTTTCATCTGGGAAATTAATATTGTTCAGGATACTGAAGCTTCAGTTTTCCACAAAATTTTCCTCACCCAGTAGGTATATGTACTCACCATCTAAATACCATGCTTTCTATGAACAGCGAGGTAATATTCTCTCCAGTGAAAGGTACCTATATCCTTTTATCTATCCTAATGGTCGTCGTTGATATCCACAATTCCAAAGTACACCCTAAACCCTAAATTATCACCGTTTGCAATTTATATTCTAACGCTGCAATTGCTTTTGCAAACGACAGCTTCATTGAAATATCCAATAATGTCCTCTGTAAATGTGAAAATGTGCATTTTACCTTCTTTCCATTTTCTTCTTTTGTAATTCTATCTGCTATCTATTTGGTGCCATTCTTCCTCTATTATTATGGGACACTCTTTACCTTACGGTGTCTTTTATTTGCATTCAAATGTAGAAAACACTCAAAGGGAAATGAAGGTCTTGTGTACTATGATCAACGAATCCAAAAGAACGCTTTGTTCAAAGGTTTGTGAAGTCTAACAGCATCTCGTACAAATGAAATGTTCGGTACCAAATTATTTCTATACTAGTGTGGATGGAACATCACATGTCATCATCAGACTACTCGATCTGTAATCCTAATCAGATAGCCGAAGGGTCTCGAGATTTTTCCCAATGCACATATTCATACTTCTCCAGTGAGATCAAACGTGCACAAATTATCCGAATAAAGGATATCCTTGATGATCTTCATAATTTACTTTCAATCTTCTCAAAATTGACTTTCGATCCGCCACAGGCTCATCATTTTACTTTACTCCTACCTTTCAATAGAGACATAGGTACCTTTTATCTAATCGAAGAGAGGATGGCATGTAAGTAAGGCCGTTTGGTGTCACTGAATAAGTAATTGGAGCTCTAATTATGTGGTCAAGTTCTCTCATAAAAGATATAAAAGGTCATGTCTTGGCCGGGATCGAACCAGCATTCTTCTGTTACTAAACGAAGCCCTATTCAGCGTAGGAAAATCAAATTAAAACCACCACTGCTATCTTACTTGTACTTCTTCCAATTCTAAAGTATTTTCCCTGCTCCCTTAGCTTCGAATTTGAGGAAACAACAATTGTCAAGTGAGTTGTCATGTAAATAGTGAATAGGTGGGTGGGTACATCACTGCAACCTAATGGTAAATTAAATACTTACCTAAATAAAGAAGGAATTGGTAAACTTAGAAGTTAGCGTCTACCTACTTGAACAAAAACCTCACCATATTCAAGTACTTCAGAGAGATGATCCTACGGGATCTAACGAAATCTTCTGGAGTCCAGACTCTAGACTACTCTAGAGCTTTAAGTTATGTCTCCACTACCTGAACTACCTCATCATTTGCCGATTAAGTAGGGAGAGTGAAGTGCAGATTGGGAAGGTGAATGGACATCTTGAAGTTGGCTTTGTCCATTGACTGAATCAGCTACTCCCATATGTTGGTGATTTTTATAGGTGACTTAGACCTAGGTCTACAGATTCATCTTGAAATGCTGGTTGACCTCTAAGCATGCTCGAAGAAGGTGCCTGAAAAGTCTCCGAGCTGTCAAAAGCCTCAGAGTCTTCATAAATTGGTAAATAAATTTTACCCATCTATTCCAAATTTCTTTCAATTCAAGTAGTGAGACAGACTTTGCCAAAACCCCGTTTAAGGTTGATATTCAATAGTTCGATAGGACCATGTATATTGGATCTCATCTTGTTCATTTGTTCAACAATAGTATGAGCGTTTCTTCTTTCATTGACATTATTCATGTAAATATTTACCAATGTGTAAAGTAAATTTGTAGTCTTGTTCACTTCTGGCTTGTAGTCTAGTAACTACCTGAGTTTCTTAATGTGTGCCAGCTGCTGTGAAGATGTCTTCCTTTTGAACTTGTTTTCAATAGATAGTTAAATGAGTGTCGTCAATATGTATGTTTTAGAAATCTTTGAATCCCCTATTAATTTATTTGTCCCCGTATAATTGCAAACATTTGGCACACGACGCGTTTTGCAGGATACATTCGTTTCCGTCTTTTATTGGACATTATAATAATCAAATAATTAGCTATATTGTAGATTCTTTCCACATCCCTCGCACTAAGTCCATCCAGATGATATTTCCGGCCAAAGATTATTTTTTATAATACTGGATAAAGATACCAGTGTGATAATTTGTAGTCTTGTTCACTTCTGGCTTGTAGTCTAGTAACTACCTGAGTTTCTTAATGTGTGCCAGCTGCTGTGAAGATGTCTTCCTCTTGAACTTGTTTTCAATAGATGGTTAAATGAGTGTCGTCAATATGTATGTTTTAGAAATCTTTGAATCCCCTATTAATTTATTTGTCCCCGTATAATTGCAAACATTTGGCACACGACGCGTTTTGCAGGATACATTCGTTTCCGTCTTTTATTGGACATTATAATAATCAAATAATTAGCTATATTGTAGATTCTTTCCACATCCCTCGCACTAAGTCCATCCAGATGATATTTTCGGCCAAAGATTATTTTTTATAATACTGGATAAAGATACCAGTGTGAATTAAAAGTAACCAAAACCCATCTCGAGTCGATGTTTCAAGTAGATTACCAGGCAAATTATCTACCACAATCATGATCATTGATCACCAAAAATAGAACATTATAAGAGAAGTAAGACTATCTCCTTTTTGAGTGGAAAGGAATTCTTACCACTCAAAGAGGACTCCAAATAGAAACAGAAGCCGCTGAAGCGGTCACAGAAATACCCAACCACCCTATTATAATCCTTAAACAAACATCCTTTTCACTAGAAGAAATATAGTTTGGATTGTTTACATAAACAACAAATCATTATTTATTTTAACTATGAATGAAACGCGAGCTTCCCCGGAAGTATAGGTTCTAAAAAATAATAAACTACATATTATTTGTATATTAATTGGCTTGAATACTATTCATAATGAAGACGCTGTAGTTGTGATATAGGGGATGTAAGGTGATACGGGACCTAGACAATGTACAATGAGAAGAATCAAGAAATCAACACCTTTAACATTTTACTTCTTGAATATAAGGCTTGGAAAAATGGGAGCTATTTTATAGACACAAAGAAGAAACCAGAAGGCGAAACATTAAAATTGATAAATGTTACTTTCACCGATCCATGGTTAATACAGTTGTCCCCATGACAAAAGCTTTAAGCAGTCCTGTTAATGTAAAACTTCAAAAGTTTCCCGTATAATATTATGGACCATTGCATACCTACCTCTTGCGAGGGGGGAAATTCTAATAAAGTGTCCTCCACTCCCTTGAATTCGACCCTACCCTTATTTTTTATACAAAATTGCCCTAACTGATGCATTATTTAAGCTTAAATGGAAATGTTATGTCATTCACAAATGTTGTATTTTTGATGCCTGATATAAATAAGGCTAAGTGTATTCGTGGGCAGGAATAAGGGAAAATGTGACATTGCGTACGATACAAATTGAGGGTTTCCTCTCTTCTACAGACCAAGTTCCATCAGCCCATGCAGGTGTGTATTTTGCCCAAAAACATTTGAGGACCAACTTGAAATTATGCTTAAGATAACCGATAGCCTTTCTCCCATCTGATACTCTGATGTAAGGACATTGGAATTTTGTCACAAAGTCATCAGATCGCACAGATTACAAAAAAAAATCAATGACAATTTCAAGAGTAGAAAAGTTCGCGTTGGAGTTTCACTGTTTCTGTCGACTGCAAGAGCACTTCCTGCGTTCCTATTGCCGCAATATTCTTCACAATATTTCAGACTCTAAGATGAAATAGTACCTTACGGACCACCTGGGGGCCCCGGTGTGCATCAGAGCTCCAAGTTCTATATTAAACTTGAGATGAGCGCTTTACTCTAGCTGCTAGCACAAGAAACTGCGGGAAACCTTTTGTTGAAAACATCTTGCCGGAGTTACAGGGTTTCTGAAAAACACCTAGAAGTATAACTCAGGTATTAAGAACTTGGGAAAGAAACATGTTTGAAATTCGCTGTTGAACATTTTTTGTAGTTCTGGGATTTTGCCTACGCTCCTTAGAGATCGTGTTTGAGAATGGTACAGAATTTGTAAAGCCTACAGCTATGAGGAGACTGTACAAGATAGTTTGTACGAATAGGTTTTGGTGTGGGTGTGATGTACATGGAAAGAAATGAGATATCCTCTGGTAAGCTCAGAAACATTGAGAATATGCTGGAAATGTTGGGAGGTGATTAATGGAGGAAGAGTTGGAATTAATACGTTCAATGTACTGAAGTAGCATGGTCTGCTGAAGTAGTCATCATATTGATACTTTTCAAATTGACCAGAATGTACTTTTGTTTCTTTGTGTCGGTCCTGTTATCTTTTCTTAATGCTCTTCCTTATACTTATTTTTTCCTTCAAATGTTCATTTTATTTAAAATCACTTGTCTATAGCTAATTTCGCTACCCAGAAAGAATCATTATTAGGCACTTTTCTTCTTGGGAATCCCAAAAGGAAACTTTTTGACCATTTATTTTTACGTTTATTTCATTTTAGATTTTTTGGCTTCTCCTGTTTTGTGAAGAGAGGAGTGAGAAAATCGAATAGAAAACAAAATGATGTTATTTCCACTTTTACAAGTACTTAGGTAAGATAGGTTTTAAAAACTTTAACAATCTGGGAAACCTAAACCTACTACAGAGCCTCCCAGGCTAAATTACACCCATCTGGATCTGGAGCACCAAAGTGTCCAAATTGTAAACGTTTGCCTCAAACATTTTGTGATATAAACCATTCCTATGACATCTAGCAACAAGGAACAAGTGTCTCCTGCTATCCTGAGGGATCTGGGGGTAAAGGTAGCACAACATTATTTATCGCTCATAACAGGAACCCCTCTCCCTAGCTGCTTTCGTTTGTACCTTTTTCACCTAACCTCAATGAAAAGGAACTGGGAAAATGTACCCTGTGGTCAAATGTTTCTTTTTTTCCCCCGACATTTTTCTCTTCCCAGATGTGAAGTTCTCGTTGCTCAGAAGTGTCATCAGTAGCCTTTGGGTTTCTCTCTGATCCGTCTCCCCTTCCTTTGGTATATTTTTTACTCTTGACTTTTTTCATGTTTGACGCTTTCATCTGGGAAATTAATATTGTTCAGGATACTGAAGCTTCAGTTTTCCACAAAATTTTCATCACCCAGTAGGTATGTACTCACCATCTAAATACCATGCTTTCTATGAACAGCGAGGTATAATTCTCTCCAGTGAAAGATACCTATATCCTTTTATCTATCCTAATGGACGTCGTTGATATCCAAAATTCCAAAGTACACCCTAAACCCTAAATTATCGCCGTTTGCAATTTATATTCTAACGCTGCAATTGCTTTTGCAAACGACAGCTTTCTCTTGACTTTTTTTCATGTTTGACGCTTTCATCTGGGAAATTAATATTGTTCAGGATACTGAAGCTTCAGTTTTCCACAAAATTTTCCTCACCCAGTAGGTATATGTACTCACCATCTAAATACCATGCTTTCTATGAACAGCGAGGTAATATTCTCTCCAGTGAAAGGTACCTATATCCTTTTATCTATCCTAATGGTCGTCGTTGATATCCACAATTCCAAAGTACACCCTAAACCCTAAATTATCACCGTTTGCAATTTATATTCTAACGCTGCAATTGCTTTTGCAAACGACAGCTTCATTGAAATATCCAATAATGTCCTCTGTAAATGTGAAAATGTGCATTTTACCTTCTTTCCATTTTCTTTTTTGTAATTCTATCTGCTATCTATTTGGTGCCATTCTTCCTCTATTATTATGGGACACTCTTTACCTTACGGTGTCTTTTATTTGCATTCAAATGTAGAAAACACTCAAAGGGAAATGAAGGTCTTGTGTACTATGATCACCGAATCCAAAAGAACGCTTTGTTCAAAGGTCTGTGAAGTCTAACAGCATCTCGTACAAATGAAATGTTCGGTACCAAATTATTTCTATACTAGTGTGGGTGGAACATCACATGTCATCATCAGACTACTCGATCTGTAATCCTAATCAGATAGCCGAAGGGTCTCGAGATTTGCAGCAATGCACATATTCATACTTCTCCAGTGAGATCAAACGTGCACAAATTATCCGAATAAAGGATATCCTTGATGATCTTCATATTTTACTTTCAATCTTCTCAAAATTGACTTTCGATCCGACACAGGCTCATCATTATACTTTACTCCTACCTTTCAATAGAGACATACCCTTTATCAGTTTATCTAATCGAAGAGAGGATGGCATGTAGGTAAAGCCGTTTGGTGTCACTGAATAAGTAATTGGAGCTCTAATTATGTGGTCAAGTTCTCTCATAAGAGATATAAAAGGTCATGTCTTGGGCGGGATCGAACCAGCATTCTTCTGTTACTCGTTCCATCAGAATTTCATTACACTAAATTACCTTTTCGAATAACCTTTGCATCGATTACAAACCACTTAAACCCTCCCTATTCTCTGAGGGACAGGCTTGGCTGTAACTGAGGCAGGATATGCAGACTTTGTGAGAGATAGTAGGAGGGAGGAAAATTGCCACAAAAAGGGTTTGGAAGGGAGTAAACAATCTGGGGAAAAAGACAAAAGGGAAAGGAAAGGAAAGGAAAACGAAAAAATCCTGAAGAAAAGTGGACTTTGCAAATTCTTTCTATCCAGCCCTGAATTTCGTTCCATCAGAATTTCATTACACTAAATTACCTTTTCGAATAACCTTTGCATCGATTACAAACCACTTAAACCCTCCCTATTCTCTGACGGACAGGCTTGGCTGTAACTGAGGCAGGATATGCAGACTTTGTGAGAGATAGTGGGAGAGAGAAAAATTGCCACTAAAAGGGTTTGGAAGGGAGTAAACAATCTGGGGAAAAAGACAAAAGGGAAAGGAAAGGAAAACGAAAAAATCCTGAAGAAAAGTGGACTTAGCAATTCGATTACAAACCACTTAAACCCTCCCTATTCTCTGACGGACAGGCTTGGCTGTAACTGAGGCAGGATATGCAGACTTTGTGAGAGATGGTGGAAGAGAGAAAAATTGCCACTAAAAAGGTTTGGAAGGGAGTAAACAATCTGGGGAAAAAGACAAAAGGGAAAGGAAAAGAAAACGAAAAAAATCATGAAGAAAAGTGGACTTTGCAAAGAGAAAAATATGAAATAAGATTAGATGAGTCTCTTTAATTTCTAATTAGATTTTAGCGAAATTTTTGTTATCCGTTATGAATTACTTTGTATTTCAAAAACATCGTTTTATTCTTCTTCTACTCCTTAAAGTCCACAGGATAAAAGACAGCATTGTTTTTCATTTCCTGAATCAAATGCCTGTCCAAGTCATCTAAAATTCAATTACAATTTATTGATATTTTCTCTCAATTATTAGATTTTAGCGAAATTTTTGTTATCGGTTATGAATTACTTTGTATTTAAAAAAACATCATTTTATTCTTCTTATACCCCTGAAAGTCCACAGGATATAAGACAGCATTGTTTTTCATTTCCTGAATCAAATGTCTGTCCAAGTCATCTAAAATTCAATTACAATTGATATTTTCTCTTAAGAAAAACAGACTATAACACTTGGGTAATAACGACAAGAGAACTACCTCTCCCACAACCAAATTGATGAGTATTGAACAATTTTATTAATAGGTTGGTCATGAGTCTCATAACTTGAGTAATAAACAACTATTTCTAGAATCTCAGAGTTATGAAGGCTTGAGAAATTTTCCATGAATTCAGTTATCTAAACGAACTAACAAACGATAAGAATAGCTAAAACCAAGAACTTAAATGTTTAAATATTGAGTAATAAACAACTATTTCTAGAATCTCAGAGTTATGAAGGCTTGAGAAATTTTCCATGAATTCCGTTATCTAAACGAACTAACATACGATAAGAATAGCTAAAACCAAGAACTTAAATGTTTAAATAAGCACTTTGTATGAAAATCGCTTATCTTCGAGTGGTACACTTGAGTGAATTCATTTGAAATCCTCGCATTTCAGATAACATGATAGGAGTTTAGATTTTCAATTTCCAAATTAATTCGATCTTCCCTGTACGTATATCAAATATCTACTATGCTGATGCTATAATCCAACTTGAAGCATAATCAGCAAAATGTTGAAAATGGAAAGCCAATGTAGTGGCTATGCCTATACAGGGGAAAACTCACCTTTACTTAGGTATAACATGATATCTGTTAAGTCCATGTCTCTATGTGTAAAAACGTCAAATACCTGCTTGAAAATGATAGACTTCATCAAAAATATTGAGGTTATTTGAAATAAGACTAATTAATCAAATAGTCGAATACCTTGCATGTAATAATATGAGAATCTTATGATACATAAGGACAACTGGAACAGTTCATATAGTCTTTGACCTTTGTAAGGTATTTCAAAAGTGATTAGATTTAGAGGTGAAAAATGAGCATGGCCCAAATTTCGAAAGATTTGACTTCAGTAATTGCCAGAGGACCACCAGTAATTCTAAACCACCTGTAACACCAAATGTTCACTCTGAAGTCACATTTGAGGGTGTCCATGTCGTTGTGAATTTATTAAGAGTACGAGACGTCCTACAAAGTTTGGGTTACATAGTTTCTTCATCAGTCTATTTCTGACCTCATTGATTGAAAAAAGTGATTAAAACATACAGTTGTCCACCCTGTATTTCTGGAGCAAGCTCGACAAAGTTGATATGTAGTAGCTGGTGGTAGCCTTATTCTTAATATTAATGCAAGCTGTCCCTTCGTTTTTTTCAGCTTAGTAGGGTACCACCCTGTAAAAAAATTGGAAAAAGTTTTGTTTCCAAAATCGTTTAATGTTTTGAAAAGAAGTTTATAAAGAAAAAAAAGTTAGGTAGCAAAGAAGTCTCTTTCAGACTCACCCTCTCTGAGATGGAAGGAAAAGCCTGTAACATCTGACTATTTATTATAGGTAAATTCCCAACTATAGACCTCTTTATGTAGATACGATATATCACGCTTGTTAAACGAGGACCACCACATCTACGATCGTATTTTTCAAAGTCCTTAACAACAATACAGTCCTAACAAATGATGACGATTACAGTAGCTTGATTGATATGGTCTGGAAGTACTTAATATTACCCACAGTTTCAAATACTTCATCATTCTGTTCAAATAACTATAGAAATTTCTAACTTATTAAATTAGGTTCCTTAATACTGTCTCAGAATATTATAATAGGGAGGTAAATACCTGCTCCTCCTATAGTTAGACACTTTGGAGTTGGTTCAAGTGATGGAGAAGCAGAGAGAGGGGTCATCTGGAAGTATGGAACAGCACTACACAAAGTTCTTCGAAAATGGACATAGATTTGAGAATGAAAATCTAAAGCTGAATGATCTGATCAACTAACTGACTTATTATTAGTAGTAAATGATGGTCTTATACATTCATCTTGGAGCTCTATTCAGACAATACAATAACTGTTCCCCAAATGAGATGTTGGAATGTTCTTCTGGATTTTTATCAAACCAAAAGCATCAATCAAAACGAGGAAAATTTGTTAAAGATCTAAGCAACTTAGAAAACGAAGGGTGGATCCGTAAGTGATCCAGAAATTTATGCCTGTAGTCGTGGACTGGCTGAGGAAATGAGGAAAAACAAACAAAAAGCAATTATTACAAGTAAAAGAAAAAGCTGGGAAAGCATACCTATGTACCTCGTCTGAAAACGAATTTCACGGGGGAAAAAAATATATTAAATCAATATCACACAAAACAATCATAAAAATGTTAGTCTCGGACATGAAATCATGGTAATGCGGTGCCTCATAAAATCTGCTGAGAATAAATTTGCCATGTATGGGAAGAGCTGGAACCATTTCAACCATTACACTTCTCCAATATCGATAGAAAATGTGAAAGAAAGGAAACATTTTATAGGTCAATGAGCCGCTCGATATAACCCAGATTTGAGCGGGGATCCTATCAGCCAAGGGCTGAACAAGGGGATATATCCTAGGAAAATCAGCGTTGATAATAACTAACCTGCTCCTCATCTCAGGAGAAAGAGAAAAGCTTTGAGTGGGTACTTGGCAATTTACGTTTTACAATTGCCCTCACGTATTGCATACTTTTGCTATTGGTGCAATCAGTGTGCAGTGATTTGATCGCATTAGTAATTCCCCATACAGCGCCTTGCTTCCAGCTCTTGTTCTATTTTATTGCATTATTTTATCAATAGATGAAAAATATTTTTTTATTGACGATGATAACGGTAAGTCGGATAATTTCATAGATGTAGTTACCGCTTCTTACTTATACTGCTTACTGGTGTCTTCACAGTTCACACATTTCTCACACCAACGTCCCTATTCAGACGCTTTCTAATCTACTTACCAAGTTACTCTAGGAAGGTACCTAGATAATATAATGTATCAAAAAAGGATAAGTCCATTCTTAAAGTAGCATACCTCCGACATCGATTTAAAATGAACGACTTTATTGCTTCCATTGAAAGAAAACCGAGAAGGCTGTCTCTCTCTTCCACAGTAGCTTGGGAATTATGCTAATAAATCTATGCAAATGAGAAAGGAATAAATCAAAATGTACGCTGTGTTGTGATCTATCATGTGTCTTAAGTACATTAGCCTGATGAATACATGAATAGAAATCGCAATTAAATCATCTTGAATACCTTGTAAGGTGAATGAGAAAAACATAATTACCATAGATAGCAGTCATGTCGTAGATATGCATATTGCTGATAGAAATGCAGACCTCTCATCATCAGCTTTGCTGCATTCGTATAAATAAATACGTATATTTACTCCAATTTTCACATGTCCACTTGAGTACTGACATAATACCTAATACACATGGGGCAAAACTTTGAGATTAAACTTATGACATTAAATCAAAATGGATAGGCCCCAGGAATTACGCAATGTCATTTTTTTACAAGTTCTATAACCTTAGTTTATTAATTATTAGAGACAAACAGTCTTGCGGTGACGAAAATAAGTCTTAGAATAACACACTGAAATCTTAAACCTATGTACTTGAGGGATAAAGACGAAAGAATTCAAGTCCTTAACTATATTGTTTGGTATATTTTATAATAATAAAATTACCATTTATTATTCTTATCTAGACACACTTAGTCATGCATAATACCTGTTACAAGACGTATTAATTTATTATACAACGTGGGTTTAATGTAGAATATGGCTCATAATAGCCGGGTATTATGTTCTATCTCGACATGAACTACAAGTTGTCATCCAGGCTACCGAGTTACAAGCCGCGTGTGTTCCTTCAGATCTTCATGTTTATGACTCATGTTACAAGTGCAGGTATATTATTACAAGTGCAGGAATATTATTACAAGTACGAATAGAGCCAGTTCTGAAATGCTGAGTGCCCCCTCCATTATTTTCTTTGATGGTCCATATGTGATTGATGGCCGGACACTGTTGATTATTCACTCAATATCAAAAATGGTGCTGAAGACCGCTGAGGGCACTCAAATTTTTGGCGAAACAAGTAGGGTTGAAAACTTCTCAGAATAGCAAGATTTTATCGCTTTACCAGTACCTCTCAGTTTTCATCATACCTACTTGTTCATGTTTTACATTAAATTTTTCCTGATTCATTCGTTTACTGAGAAATAGGCAGGTACCAAGAATATGAAAATGGTTTCCTCCTTAGATTATTCAGACGAGGAATTCTATTGAGAGTAAATTGAGAAAAATAATTGAGATCTGAGAACTTCACCACCTCAAACACTTCACCTCAAGTTGAATTATTCAAAATCAATCACCGACCTATGCATATCGACCGCAATTACCACAGAACTAAATCATGAACTTCACCATTCTTACCAACAAAGCAGCGGAATTTCCAGGAGAATCATGAAATCAGCAAACGTGCACAAATTATCCGAATAAAGGATATCCTTGATGATCTTCATAATTTACTTTCAATCTTCTCAAAATTGACTTTCGATCCGACACAGGCTCATCATTATACTTTACTCCTACCTTTTAATAGGGACATACCCTTTATCTAATCGAAGAGAGGATGGCATGTAGGTAAAACCGTTTGGTGTCACTGAATAAGAAAGTAATTGGAGTTCTCATTATGTGGTCAAGTTCTCTCATAAGAGATATAAAAGGTCATGTCTTGGCCGGGTATGAAATCAGAAATTGCTCTTTTTTTTCTTTCACTTCTAGCTATTTTTCTAGAAATCAAGTCCGACCGTGTACAGAGAAATCATTACATTTCAGTATGGCCAATAAAAACAGTTCGCCCTCTTCCGTCATATTGATCTCCAGCAGAGGTGAATGCCTCAGTTTTCCATGGATACCTACAAGCGGATATCAAGGAATCGATCTCCAGGAAGGTAGATTTTAAAACACCCTTTAGTTAACTCCTCCAGTCATCCCCTTTAAACGCCTTCATTTCAATGTACTGACGTGGTGAGAAGGTGAGCTTGACACTGGCAATTATCTTGCTAGGCGAATTAATTAAGCAGGTCTGGCCATGTCGGCCTTTATACCGGCCGGAGCCTTTAATGAGTCTGAGAAATAAATACCTACAGGTTCACGAGATCTTTTGTTAAGACTCTTTTTTCGAATGAGGCGTTTTAACACTGGAAAACCAGGTCGTTCCGCCGATAGAGTCTTTACTGAAGAGGCAATACTCACGAAGTAGTCGTCAGTGATCAATATAGCACCGCGACCTGAGTGATTACATGGATGGTAGAATACAACCTAGGTAGTGTGGGAGATGGGACGTGCTGTGGTGCTGAAGAAGAAAATGGAGGTCCTGGGAGGTATGAGATATATCTGTGCGAAATGATAATCTATTGAACCCCACACACACCTGATGTTTTTGCTATAGATTTTCAGTATAGATTTCGTATCCTACACTATCAATGTATTATACAATGTACCTAATGGAATGTAGATACGTAGATAGTGTAAATGTGTATCCTACGTGGATATTTATGGTATAACTAGAGAAACTCGCTACGAAAAAAGGAGCAAAATGTTTTATTTTCGTTCTGCCCTAGAAAGCTCGTCGTGGTAAGCAGAGCAAAAAAGCTCGAGTCCGTGTTATACCGGAACTTACTTATATCTGAAATACTGAACGTGGAAACGTGGTAACGTATATTCCATAAAAATCAGAAAAGAAGGACAAAAGGTATAAAATATAAATGAATTACTTGCTTACCAACCAAGCAAGAAATCCACCACAAAAAGGAAATAGAGAACGGAAGAAAATAAATGTGACCAAAATGATGAACTTTATTAAATTTTGAGAAAAATATGAAATAAGATTAGATGAGTCTCTTTAATTTCTAATTAGATTTTAGCGAAATTTTTGTTATCCGTTATGAATTACTTTCTATTTCAAAAACATCATTTTATTCTTCTTCTACCCCTGAAAGTCCACAGGATAAAAGACAGCATTGTTATTCGTTTCCTGAATCAAATGTCTGTCCAAGTCATCTAAAATTTAATTACAATTTTATTGATATTTTCTCTCAAGAAAAACAGACTATATAACACTTGGGTAATAACGACAAGAGAACTACCTCTCCCACAACCAAATTGATGAGTATTGAACAATTTTATTAATAGTTTTATTAACAACTATTTCTAGAATCTCAGAGTAATGAAGGCTTGAGAAATTTTCCATGAATTCCGTTATCTAAACGAACTAACAAACGATAAGAATAGCTAAAACCAAGAACTTAAATGTTTAAATGCTCAGAGTAATGAAGGCTTGAGAAATTTTCCATGAATTCCGTTATCTAAACGAACTAACAAACGATAAGAATAGCTAAAACCAAGAACCTAAATGTTTAAATAAGCACTTTGTATGAAAATCGCTTATCTTCGAGTGGTACACTTGAGTGAATTCATTTGAAATCCTCGCATTTCGGATAACATGATAGGAGTTTAGATTTTCCATTTCCAAATTAATTCGATCTTCCCTGTACTTATATCAAATATCTACTATGCTGTTGCTATAATCCAACTTGAAGCATAATCAGCAAAACGTTGAAAATGGAAAGCCAATGTAGTGGCTATGCCTATACTCTCTCTCTTGTTTAAATAAGCACTTTGTATGAAAATCCCTTATCTTCGAGTGGTACACTTGAGTGAATTCATTTGAAATCCCGCATTTCGTTTTGCTATAGATTTTCAGTATAGATTTCGTATCCTACACTATCAATGTATTATACAATGTACCTAATGGAATGTAGATACGTAGATAGTGTAAATGTGTATGCTACGTGGATATTTATGGTATAACTAGAGAAACTCGCTACGAAAAAAAAGGAGCAAAATGTTTTATTTTCGTTCTGCCCTAGAAAGCTCATCGTGGTAAGCAGAGCAAAAAAAAAGCTCGAGTCCGTGTTATACCGGAACTTAAATCTGAAATACTGAACGTGGTAACGTATATTCCATAAAAATCAGAAAAGAAAATCAGAAAAGAAGGACAAAAGGTATAAAATATAAATATAAATTACTTGGTTACCAACCAAGCAAGAAATCCACCACAAAAAGGAAATAGAGAACGGAAGAAAATAAATTCAGCTACATACCAAATTTCAAGTCTCTAGCTCTTACCGTTCTCGAGATATTTTGTTTACAGACAGACAGACAGACAGACTGACAGACACACAGACACACAGACAGACACACAGACACACACACGGACCAATGGCTGAAACTTTGGATTTAGGCTCTAGGGACCTCAAAACGTGTTTTGGCACTAAAAATTTTAGGCTCTAGGGACCTCAAAACGTGTTTTGACACTAAAAACTGACCATCGAAAATTTGACCCGATTACATTACTTTTCTTCCTATAGGATAAGGAAAGTAAAAAGGAGCAAAATGTTTTATTTTCGTTCTGCCCTAGAAAGCTCGTCGTGGTAAGCAGAGCAAAAAAAAGTCGAGTCCGTGTTATACCGGATCTTATATCTGAAATACTGAACGTGGAAACGTGGTAACGTATATTCCATAAAAATCAGAAAAGAAAATCAGAAAAGAAGGACAAAAGGTATAAAATATAAATGAATTACTTGGCCAAAAAAATGAATAGAATATAATAGATTATACTGTTGAGATAAAACTGAAAATTCAAAGAATAGTTTTCCTCCAAATTATCTGCACATAAAATTATTTACACAGGTTTCAAAGCTATCTATTATTTCGATTTCGTCACCGACTACCCTGTATTTCAAGTTACCGATATATAAGTTCGATCATAATTTTCTTCGGGGAAAAATTCACGGGTTTTAAAAACAATTTTCGTATTTTCCCTTCAATAATTTTGGACTCATATTATTTCACAGATAACATGGTAAAGACACATTTTCTTGTGTTAAAAACATAGATTTCATTTAAAAAAGGGTCTGAATACGAAAATCGAGCTTTTGATAAAACAATCGAAGTTTTTGATTTACAGGCCCTGATGTCTGATTTTGTAGAAGCAATTATTTACTACTTTTTAAGACCAGCCCTGTAAAAACTAAAAACTGACCATCGAAATTTTGACCCGATTACATTACTTTCCTTCCTATAGGATAAGGAAAGTAAAAAGGGTCTGAATACGAAAATCGAGCTTTTGATAAAACAGTCGAAGTTTTTGATTTACAGGCCCTGATCTCTGATTTTGTTATAGAAGCCATTATTTACTACTTGTTAAGACCAACCCTGTAAAATGTGACTCTTGCGAAAAATTCCCCAATAATATAGGTAGGGTATCTAGAGGTTCTCATTTCTGACTTATTGATGCTTTTTTGAAAATTGTACCATCCGAAACATAAAGCACCGCCGCATCTTGTCGGTTAGACACAAAAACCCCGAAAAACTCATTTTCATCATCAGCGCATTTGATATTGTTGAAATCTCTTTTATGCAAAATAAGTGAAGTGAAAATACCTCTATATAGAGGACGAAATCTTTTGATGGAAGGTTCCACCGGTGTGCACCCGTGCGTGGAATCAAAGGTGTTGAAACCTCAGCGCCAAAGATATTCGGAACATCCCGACTGATGGTCTTTAATAAGGAGACCACAGGATCCCTAATCCCAATGTCACACCTTGATATCTTATGTAATTTTAGAATCAAAAGATACCACTATGTTTCCTTAGTAGCATTATCATCAGTCAAACTCTCTCTCTCTCTCTCCCTTTTTGATGGTCTTTAATAAGGAGACCACAGGATCCCTAATCCCAATGTCACACCTTGATATCTTATGTAATTTTAGAATCAAAAGATACCATTATATTTCCTTAGTAGCATTATCATCAGTCAAACTCTCTCTCTCCCTCGCTCTCCCTCTCTCTCTCTCTCTTTCTTTCCCTCTTTCTCTCTCTCTTCCTTATTAATAGGTTGGTCATGAGTCTCATAACTTGAGTAATAAACAACTATTTCTAGAATCTCAGAGTTATGAAGGCTTGAGAAATTTTCCATGAATTCCGTTATCTAAACGAACTAACATACGATAAGAATAGCTAAAACCAAGAACTTAAATGTTTAAATAAGCACTTTGTATGAAAATCGCTTATCTTCGAGTGGTACACTTGAGTGAATTCATTTGAAATCCTCGCATTTCAGATAACATGATAGGAGTTTAGATTTTCAATTTCCAAATTAATTCGATCTTCCCTGTACGTATATCAAATATCTACTATGCTGATGCTATAATCCAACTTGAAGCATAATCAGCAAAATGTTGAAAATGGAAAGCCAATGTAGTGGCTATGCCTATACAGGGGAAAACTCACCTTTACTTAGGTATAACATGATATCTGTTAAGTCCATGTCTCTATGTGTAAAAACGTCAAGTACCTGCTTGAAAATGATAGACTTCATCAAAAATATTGAGGTTATTTAAAATAAGACTAATTAATCAAATAGTCGAATACCTTGCATGTAATAATATGAGAATCTTATGATACATAAGGACAACTGGAATAGTTCATAATATAGTCTTTGACCTTTGTAAGGTATTTCAAAAGTGATTAGATTTAGAGGTGAAAAATGAGCATGGCCCAAATTTCGAAAGATTTGACTTCAGTAATTGCCACAGGACCAACAGTAATTCCAAACCACCTGTAACATCTGACTATTTATTATAGGTAAATTCCCAACTATAGACCTCTTTATGTAGATACGATATATCACGCTTGTTAAACGAGGACCACCACATCTACGATCGTATTTTTCAAAGTCCTTAACAACAATACAGTCCTAACAAATGATGACGATTACAGTAGCTTGATTGATATGGTCTGGAAGTATGGAACAGCACTACACAAAGTTCTTCGAAAATGGACATAGATTTGAGAATGAAAATCTAAAGCTGAATGATCTGATCACATATTGAGAACTAACTGACATATTATTAGTAGTAAATGATGGTCTTATACATTCATCTTGGAGCTCTATTCAGACAATACAATAACTGTTCCCCAAATGAGATGTTGGAATGTTCTTCTGGATTTTTATCAAACCAAAAGCATCAATCAAAACGAGGAAAATTTGTTAAAGATCTAAGCAACTTAGAAAACGAAGGGTGGATCCGTAAGTGATCCAGAAATTTATGCCTGTAGTCGTGGACTGGCTGAGGAAATTCTGGAAGTATGGAACAGCACTACACAAAGTTCTTCGAAAATGGACATAGATTTGAGAATGAAAATCTAAAGCTGAATGATCTGATCACATATTGAGAACTAACTGACATATTATTAGTAGTAAATGATGGTCTTATACATTCATCTTGGAGCTCTATTCAGACAATACAATAACTCTTCCCCAAATGAGATGTTGGAATGTTCTTCTGGATTTTTATCAAACCAAAAGCATATCTTGGAGCTCTATTCAGACAATACAATAACTGTTCCCCAAATGAGATGTTGGAATGTTCTTCTGGATTTTTATCAAACCAAAAGCAACAATCAAAACGAAGAAAATTTGTTAAAGATCTAAGCAACTTAGAAAACGAAGGGTGGATCCGTAAGTGATCCAGAAATTTATGCCTATAGTCGTGGACTGGCTGAGGAAATGAGGAAAAAGAAACAAAAAGCAATTATTACAAGTAAAAGAAAAAGCTGGGAAAGCATATGTACCTCGTCTGAAAACGAATTTCACTTAAGGGTTGAAATTTTAAATTTTTATTCCACCTTCTGCATGAAATAGAAGAGATTGTACCCAAGAGAGCAAGTGAGAGTTTTCCACAGGAGGAGGAAGTGAGAGAAGTTGAAAAGTTCAGAAAGAGCATAAGGGGTCAATATCCCAATTGAACACTCATATGGACAGTATAATCGTACGCAGTACAGAGTCCAAACATATTATTAGTATTATCCTCTTCGCGCCCGAGCTCATTTTGGGTTTTGTAGTACTATGTGACCGGTGTCCTCGCCCGAGGACAAAATTTTTACAGTACTATGTGCCCGAGTCTAAAAAGTGTTTTGTAGTACTATGTGCCCGTGTCCTCGTTCGAGGACAAAACGTTTTTTTTTGCTTCAAACCAAAAATCAGCTGATATGGAGATAGAACCTTAGAAACTTTTTCTTCTCACCACTAGAGAACACTCCTGTCTTTCTTTCAAGCTCCTAAGGACTTCAGTTTTCTGCCAAAGGAGCTCAAACTTTAACCAACTCTTCCAACACAATATTGGGAAGGGACAAAAGTCAGAGACCGAAAACTTGAGTGGAATCAAAAAGCTGCCTCTCATCCCTGTATAGACGGTCAGATAATTCTTTCTTTCAAGCTCCTAAGGACTTCAGTTTTCTGCCAAAGGAGCTCAAACTTTAACCAACTCTTCCAACACAATATTGGGAAGGGAAAAAAGTCAGAGACCGAAAACTTGAGTGGAATCAAAAAGCTGCCTCTCATCCCTGTATAGAGACGGTCAGATAACCAACGTTAATGTTTTCAAGGAAAACCCATTTTTTTACAATTTTAAAACCCATCTAACTAATTATGTAAACATGGGTACGCAGGGACATTACTTTTTATTCCCACCTAAGAATTCCAACATTTTCTCTCATTTTTCATTTATTTATTTTATTTTTTCATATAAAACTGAGAAAAAAAATATGAAAGGATGCTCGTAGAATTACTAATGATGAAAAGTGTGGAAATATTATGGGTGCTTGATGGCCAAGGCTAAAGCACAGTAAAGGGCAATTTAATGGCTAACCCCTATCTCTCACACCTGTTGCCTGTAGCTGCGGGAATAACTTGGTATCGTCGTGAGCCGAGGATGAAATAAATAAAAAAAGGCCTTAAATCTATGTAGGCATATGGCATTACATAAGACAAGATTCGTATGGCGAAAAACAAATACACATGCATTGTAATTCTGTGACACACAAAAAATGTGCTTATGATGACTGAAGACCTTGATTCTAATTGTAAATAATTAAAGTTAGGACATTCTAGGGATGAAAAATGACGAACAAGAAAAAGCCAAAACTTCCCCCGAATTCCTGGAAAATGAAGGAAAACAAGTATGAAATTGAGATGATGTGCGATCATGTAAGACATGTAAGTAAACGAGAGGGTCTGTCAAAATCTCAAAAAAGCTTGACGAGAAGTCAAACTCCCTCCCTCCAGGGATGAAAAATGACGAACAAGAAAAAGCCAAAACTTCCCCCGAATTCCTGGAAAATGAAGGAAAACAAGTATGAAATTGAGATGATATGCGATCATGTAAGTAAACGAGAGGGTCTGTCAAAATCTCAAAATAGCTTGACGAGAAGTCAAACTCCCTCTCTCTCTCTCCCTCCATTCTAGGGATGAAAAATGACGAACAAGAAAAAGCCAAAACTTCCCCCGAATTCCTGGAAAATGAAGGAAAACAAGTATGAAATTGAAATGATATGCGATCATGTAAGTAAACGAGAGGGTCTGTCAAAATCTCAAAAAGCTTGACGAGAAGTCAAACTCCCTCCCTCCCTCTCTCTCCCCCCCCCCTTTCTTTTACTCTCCGTTCAGGATAAAACCCGCCGCAGGAGGGAATCGAAACCGCGACCTAGCGCTTGCAAGGCAGACATATTACTTTCTAAACTAACTAGGCTGGATCGTTTGGGGTTTAATCTCTGCTATTAACAGACCCCCTACAAGACATTATAAGGTAGTAAGTAGTCAGGCAAAGAACTTTCGGCACTTGACATTACTGTAAGTTTCTGAAGTTACTATTTAGAAAAGGTTGGAAATACGGAATGAAAGCCATAGAAATCTAAAGGGCGTCTACACTGTCCACAGTCTCGACACATAGTCGATCCATGTCGACTGAACCGTCCAAACTGCCTCGACAACATAGATTCACCATCGATGGAAGACTATGTTTGGACAAACCTTGATACTGGGTCCATCACTTCTCGAAGACAATGGGGTGTGAACAGGCATAATTTTTCCACGGAATAAATATTTTTTTTTTACTTTTATTCTCACATTTTTTAAAACATAAAAATTCTAAAAAAACAGGTAGGTGTTTTTCATCTTCATGACAATACGTAGTAGCTATTTGGAATGTACTATGTATTGTAATCAGTCTTTATAATAATAAAACCACCTACATGTCTTCATCAGGGATTTGTAATGTAGGGGAGGGATGATTAGGGTTGGGAGGGGTATTTTTCACACCATTATACCACAGGTACGAGTATGAGTATGTATAAGGTATCTAACTAACCGGTGGGGCAGGGGTTAGCGCGGTAGCTATTTGGAATGTACTATGTATTGTAATCAGTCTTTATAATAATAAAACCACCTACATGTCTTCATCAGGGATTTGTAATGTAGGGAAGGGATGATTAGGGTTGGGAGGGGTATTTTTCACACCATTATACTACAGGTACGAGTATGAATGAGTATGTATAAGGCAGGGGTTTCCCCTGTCCACATTTATTTTTCTAATTTTTGTTTTTATGACTACAATTTTTGAATAGCACTGGTTCGATAGCAGTCTTTAAGCCCTTTCTTTTGATGAAATTGGATCTTGAGAAAGTTCGTCCAGTTCAGACTTATGTGGCGTATGGTACAGGTGGGCCAATAAATGGTACGTTTTTTAGGTGGGCGAATAAATGGTACACTTACCCTACATAAAAGAGATGATTGAAAGAAGAAAATACGCCATAACAACACGAGAAATGATCATAAAAACGGGAAGAAAGAAGAGAGAAATAGAAGCAAGAATAACAAGATACAAAATAAACATAGACGATATAAGTGCAGGATCTGGAAAGGGCCTCGTTATTGGATGACCAGTTAAAAAATAATAATAATAAAAAAAAAAAATGGTTGGATAACTAATAAAAGTAATAAAATTACTTACCATTTATGTTTATCAACTGCAGAAGTTTAGCTTAGGGGGGCAAGAATTGTGAATGAACAGACACGAAACCACGTTTCTTCGGAAACATCTGAAACCAGAAAAATACAAGTGAATTCTTTTTGTAACCTAATGAGGAAAATCCCCTATTTATGCTATTGCAGCAATAGTTGCCTACTTAAAGTGCATCGAAATCCGCAGGGTGTCTACCAAAATGGAAAAATAAAATTCCCTGACTTTTCCCGGTTTTCCGTCCAATTTTTCAAAATTTCCAGTCTACTTTTCCAAGATTTTCCACCCTATTCCCACTGCGCCGCAGCCGATTTTTTTCCAAGTAATGTTCTCAAGCCTGTTAAATTTTTTCAATCTTTTTTCATCCGACTAGGGTAAGGTCTTGAGTCCTCCGTTTGCACCATGAAATAAATGCGCCGCAGGCCAAATTTTTTCAAGATAAATGACCTTTGACCAAGATAATGACCACAAGACTACTACAGCCATTTCTCTTTGATCTGGCTTTGGGCCCCTAACAGGTATTTACTATAAGTGAACTGGCATCACCTCAAGACTACTACAGCCATTTCTCTTTGATCTGGCTTTGGGCCCCTAATAGGTATTTACTATAAGTGAACTGGCATTTTTTTTTTCGCCGCAGGCGAAATTTTTTAACATTTTGGTCTAAAATCTTCAGAAATTCAGTCTCATCGAAATCCTAATCTTCAGCTCCACAGGAGAAGTTTTTTAAAAAGCATGAACCTGAAGTTTGTCATTATACAATCTACACATTCACATATCCTGGGGGAATGAAGGTTAACACAAAAAAGGGGGAAATGAGCAGCGCCGCAGGCGAAATTTTTGAAAATTGTGAGCCCCAAAATGATTGTCTCAGAAAAGAAGACCATTAATTAGCTAATCAGATAAGGTGTTATGTAAAAGTCAACTTTATTTGGATGTTCAATTTCAAATATTCAAAGGATATTCAATTTCAAATAATAAAGGTCCCAAGTTAAGAACAAGTCCCTTGTAGTCAAAGAAGAAAATGTTGCTAAACGCGACACAATCAAAAGATCTTCCCAAAAGCCCAAAACAGCTATATCTACGAGTATTAAGAAATTATGTAAAAATATTAGATTTGTTAAGTAAGAATATTTCATTTACTTTTCATGAATCTTAGAATATGTCTCAAAAACATCACCAATGTTTTAAGTTAATATGTATCATATTCCAATTGAAACCAAAATGATTGTCTCAGAAAAGAAGACCATTAATTAGCTAATCAGATAAGGTGTTATGTAAAAGTCAACTTTATTTGGATGTTCAATATTCAATTCAAATAAAAATTCAAAGGATATTCAATTTCAAATAATAAAGGTCCCAACATCAGACCTTTATAAATAAAGATGGTCATGTTGAGGATAACATAATAAGCACACAAGCAAACATGGCCAAGAACAGAATGAGCAAGCAGAAGTGTTGAGAAGTAATGAGAGAAAATTTCTCGCTTCGACCTTTCTCTCTTTCTCTGCAACCTCTTATATAAATAAAGATGGTCATGTTGAGGATAACATAATAAGCACACAAGCAAACCTGGCCAAGAACAGAATGAGCAAGCAGAAGTGTTGAAAAGTAATGAGAGAAAATTTCTCGCTTCGACCTTTCTCTCTTTCTCTGCAACCTCTTGTCTTTCTCATTCTTATTATCTTAATGGCAGATATTCACCTATTTTTTTCTCATTTTAAGTTTCTTGTTTTTCACTACTCTTTCCTCTTTCTCAGGTGTTTTCTACTTTTCTTCGTCTTCTCTTCCAAGTTGTTAATTTTCATGCTCAGCAGTTGAGACTTTGTTGTTCTTACGATTCATGTATTCCTCAATTCCTGCTCCTTTGTCTGTAGATTTCATACAAAGGGCTGCAGCCGAAATTTAAAGGCCTGAATCTTGAAAAAGTGGATTGAAAATAGACTGGAAAATCGAGAAAAGTCAGTGAATTTCCTCTTTGATTTTGGTAGACACCCTGACATATCCATATTCTCTGCTCATTTTCGACTTTTTTTTTACAGTGAGACTTTGTTGTTCTTACGATTCATGTATTCCTCAATTCCTGCTCCTTTGTCTGTAGATTTCATACAAAGGGCTGCAGCCGAAATTCAAAGGCCTGAATCTTGAAAAAGTGGATTGAAAATAGACTGGAAAACCGAGAAAAGTCAGTGAATTTCCTCTTTGATTTTGGTAGACACCCTGACATATCCATATTCTGTGCTTATTTTCGACTTTTTTTTTACAGAAAAAAGTGATGATGTATTCCTAAACCACAATAATGGAAAATGCAACTGGGGAAAACATTCCGCTGTTTCTCTCCTCTTCACTTCTATGGAAAAGTAGGTCTCTCTCTCCCTCTCCCCCCCTTTCTTTTACTCTCCGCAATTTTTTCTCTGTCAGCAACCTATAGCAAGAGGGGGAACTGTAACTTCTAAGGTCTTATTGTCCCTAAAGCGAAGGAAGAAGAAAGACAGGATAGGAGAAAGCCAGCGTGTCTAATACTTAGTGAATATAAAGAATCAAAATCATCGATGTAGATCCACGTCGACTGGAAGTTCCAAATCTTCCCAAGCTTACATTACATGCACGCTCTGGAACCCATAGAAAGTAGCGAAGATCAAAGGATCTTGTTGGAATGTAAAAGTCCATAGTGTTGACGTTTATCGGGTAATGTCCATAGTACAGATGGGACTTCATTTTTTTATTTATTAATTAAACAAATGTAATATAATATTTGGGACGCCTTTTCCCTTTTCATTGTGGAAGGGAAAATTCTGGATAATATAGGGAAAGGGTGACAAGGGTTTATAGGGCACTGATCATGTGTCTAATACTTAGTGAATATAAAGAATCAAAATCATCGATGTAGATCCACGTCGACTGGAAGTTCCAAATCTTCCCAAGCTTACATGCACGCTCTGGAACCCATAGAAAGTAGCGAAGATCAAAGGATCTTGTTGGAATGTAAAAGTCCATAGTGTTGACGTTTATCGGGTAATGTCCATAGTACAGATGGGACTTCAACACTTCATTTGTTTATTTATTAATTAAACAAATGTAATATAATATTTGGGACGCCTTTTCCCTTTTCATTGTGGAAGGGGAAATTCTGGATAATATAGGGAAAGGGTGACAAGAGTTTATAGGGCACTGATCAACTTACAGACATTTTATATCAGGATACCCAATACTAGGCTTGCCAAATATCCAAAATGTCGATTCGGGACGCGAATCCGCGAACATAAATGCCAAATCCGCGAACATAATCGCAAAATCCGCGAACAAAATCGCCAAATCCGCGACCATAATCGCCAAATCCGCGAA
>NW_007378022.1:172821-176700 GCF_000475195.1 Diaphorina citri | reverse complement strand
ATTAGTGATGGTCGATATCGATCGTTATTATCGATTAGTGATAATTGATATCGATTGTTTCAATCGATTAGTCGTATTTCAATTTTTTCACAGTCGATTGTTTCATGTTCAATATCGATTGTTATAATAGATTAGTGATGGTCGATGTCGATTGTTTTCGATATCGATTGTTTCAATCGATTAGTCGTATTCCAATTTTTCCGCAATCGATTGTTTCATGTTCAATATCGATTAGTCGTGTTCAGTGGCGTAGCGTGGTCTAACTCCAAGTGTAGGGCGGACACTAATTTCTATCACAATATCTATCTAATAAGAATACAATAATTTTTTAAAGTCAATATTTAAGGGTATTTGAGTGGAATTTTTGAGTGTAGGGCCGCCATACACGCCCTACATGGACGCTACGCCACTGGTCGTGTTCCAATTTTTCCACAATCGATCTTGTTTCATGTTCAATATCGATTAGTCGTAGGTATTCCAATTACAGTCGATTGTCTCAATGAGATCGCTTCGAAAAAATAATCGGTTGACCGTAGGTATTCCAAATTTTATAATCGATAAAAGTCGGTCAATCCGTAATTGAATTTCCCTGGTCGAAAAAGTAAGGTCATCATTGTTTCTGTCGTGGCTACTTGAACTTTGTGACATCATCTTAATCCTATTCTGATTTGCAATCATTATTTTGACGTATATGTTTGGGACTAAAGGTCCCTGTCATTTTCTTAAAGTGTATGGTTTATTTAGTTTCATTGCCGTTAGTGGGTGTGGCATTTTGTTTTCTAGACCTGAGGTTCATTGAAAGGGATGCCCAGTCGAGTCAATTGAACTTTTGGGCAAGTTCTGGGCATTATTATTTGGATAACGTTTTGCAATATTTTCATACCAGTTATGATGCCCTTTAGGATAAAAGTACATCGCGTTGTGGCCATTAAAGTTGAGACGTTACATATAGTTGTTTATGTATTTAGTTTATAGCAGGTCAACGAAGACACCTGCTTCGCCAACCGAGATTACCTCTAGTTTGGTGCCCCCCGTCTGCTTCCCTCAAAGTAACTTGACGAAATTTCACTAGGGCCGCATCTAGAATTTTAGCGAGGGGGTACCCAAGAATCTGAACTGTGGACTATGGGGGGGGGGGGGTGCCTCCAAAAATACTCCAAATTTATAGAGCAATACTTTTAATATATTGCTACACTTAGAGCAAAAAAAAACCTAAATATGGCCCTGGAATTTATCACAATATTTTTGACGGTTCATAATATAAGTATCCCGGCGTTCTTAAAAGCTTTTATATGATTTCAAAACTTTTCAATCAGTGGAAATTTTGTTTGTTACTTTGTATCTTTGGGATTACCCAACGCCTAGTCCTTTTGTATTCTTTGTCTGTTTGTTGGTTGGTTTACAATAATGACATACTTCTTCCGTAATCTTGTTTCACTTTCTTCGACCTCTACCTATTTTTAGGTTAATCTTTGGATTGATTGATTGTGAGTTGATTGATTTTTTTTTTTTTTTTTTTTAAACAGTGAGAGAGCATAAAAAACTGGTACTGGTAGTTTACCGGCGAAGTGAGAGGTAAAACTTCCGATTGATTTTGGGTTCCTTAATGCCTAGCATTGGATCTCCTTAGCTGGTAGAAAGTGGCTTAAAACTGGGAAAATGATGGTAATCCGGCTTTTAGCTTACTTTTTTTTAAAGGCGCTTAGTGCTAATTATTTGTAAAAGACTGCATAAAGTTGATTTAGCCTGATTCTGAGGGAGACCAAGACAAACAACGAGACAAGATTGACACTAGAGAGGCACAAAACACTAAAGCCACAGGAGCTTAAGAGAGGACAATTTATGGCTCGATGATTACAATGACATGTATAGAAGTTCACCTAGTTCTAGATAATATAACAACAAAAAGGGGGAAGTTCATTTTTTTTTTTTTTTTTTTTTATATGATATCTTTACTTTTTTATTTATACAACATACTTAGACGTTTTTATTTCGCTGGTGATAAAAAGAAAAAGTTTTTGTTTATAAAAGAAGAAAATATATTTTGGTCCATAAAGAACAGTTGTTATATAAAAAGTGTTTTGTCTAATTTATCTTTATCTAAGGTCAGTGAACCCGTTAAATATCTCCGTCCTGGTAAGACTAACAGCTTACATTTCACAAGGGTGACAGTACCTGAAACAATTATAGAGACATGTAATTTATTATATTTATAGAGAAACCCTTATAATTGCTCATTCCACTCCTTTCATTTTTTTTAGTAACGGAACTATGATGTCAAAATCGAATTACCGTCCCTGGTGTTTAGACCCAAACTTTTTTTAACAGTCATAGCATAGCTCGTTAGCTAACTGTTTTTTCAAATTTTAGTTTGTTATTCAACGAGGTAGGTTATTAAACTGAATTCGTTCAATTCAGAGTCTAATACCACAGTCGTTAACATATTTTGAGTACTATCAATTAAGTTGTGTTCCTTACTTGGTGTAAGTTATAACAATAAGACAGGGATCTGTGTTCTCGGGTTAATCTTCCAGTTTTATTAAGGTATAAATTTGGCAAGCAAATTGAATTTTTCTAGCATCATCGAATTGGGTAGGAAGATCCGACAAACGGGGAGATGATGGATAAGGGAGCCTCATCCGAAAAACACAAATCCTATAATTCGACGATAGCGGCCCGGAACTCTTGGAGCTTCGTGGGAGTGACCATATAAGTTGGAGGAGTCAAAGAGATGTTCAGTGGACGGTCTGTGAGATCTTTAAGGCGTGTTAGTCCAACATACAGTCTGTTCCTGAGCAACGCAAACAATTCGACCTATTCGTACTCCACAACTTTCCTCTCACCTGTTTACGCGCCACAACGAAATACCAGCGTTTGTTATATAAGTTTGTAGGATTTTCCGGAGAACTAATAAGAAATTACCGATGTTTACCTATAATAGCCATAGCACTACTGGATCCGAGAGAAGAGGTGGTGGCAACTTAATCGTTGTTCAGTGTAAATTTGTACAAACTCTCGCTCTCCCTCTGTCCGCGTCGCTTCCGCTTTCTCCTCGCGCCACGCCTATTCTTCCACACTTCTGATTTTTTTCAGCAATATATAATAAATATTCAATAACCACACCAACAAGAAGACCGAAAGAGGCCCAACACTGTTCGTTTGCTGTCAACTTGAGATTTTGTGATCCGCTCCCTGCCACCATCGCCATCACCAACTCGCGACGCCGTAGAACGGACCAAGCGCTCGCTCATTACCCCCCGCCTCATAAATGCGTTTAAAAGTCCAGATTTGTGCCTATAAACGCCTTTGAAGTCAGATTATGTGCCAGCTTGAGGCGTTTCGTCACAATAAACGCGTTTTTAACGACTGTGTGCCGTGTCGCACCGACGCCTTTCTTGGTTCAACTCTTGTACGTCACATACACGGCCCGAACATCTTTATTTATAGATATCTGGGATAGAGTCAGTTCTTTATGGATTGCAATGAAATTTAATTTGTCACAATTTGTTTTTAAGAATTCGTTAGATACATGCCCTATGCGTGAACAACTCTTTTACACAACATGGTCCCCTGGCGGAGGAGTCTAGCAGGCTGCTCCGTCGGCGACCAGGAGTGCGCGCTGCTAGTTCATGCCCGCCACAGACCGTATGTGTACTTGGTCGTCAGGTTCTTAATGGTTTTTGGTTTTTTTAGGGATGTTCTCTCTAAATCAGTACACAGTTGTTATGTTTAATTTATTTATTTATTTATTTTGGATTTTCATTTATTATTATTGTCCGTGTTCCTTCTTGCCTTTTAGGTCTTGTCTCGAAGCCTTCTTTAATGGGAGCGTGTGTTTGGTGCCCTAGTACATCGGGTGCTCTTATTTGAAAAATGGAG
>NW_007378022.1:103317-172200 GCF_000475195.1 Diaphorina citri | reverse complement strand
CTATAGACTCAAGCAAACTGAAAGACAGGACACCCCGCTTTTTGACTAATCGAATTAGTTTTGGGAGGAATACATTTGTTTGTGTAAAATATCCAATTTGTTCATTTGTACCAGACTAAAGACCTGCCGATTACTCTGCTTAAATATCAGATTATAATCGCTGGACATTGGCTCATAAACAGCACTAACCTACTTAAGAAAATAAATGTATAATAAAAAATAAATCTAGTTGTGTCACTTTTCTTGTGACTCCAACCTTTAAACACCCAATTTACTTCTGTTTTAGTATGAGTCCCACCTTTGGAGTCGGAGGGAGGGGCGCCGGGGTGGTTCAATAGTCCCGCACACGGGATTGACTGTTAGAACTTACTTCTCCTCTCGTGAGTTCCGACCTACACATCTTTATCTATACCCTAGTGGTGTAATACTGTAATGTGTATAGTTTAGTTATGGCCCAAGGTGTTTTGACTCCTCAGAAAGAAACTAAAGCCTTCTATCTTTGGAGGCAAATAGACAATCTCAGAAGGCACGATAGTTTGGAAAAGCCTTTTTCTCCTTCTGTCCCTTCGATAGGATCCTATGTTTTGATGTTCTGTTTCTCGTTCGACGTGAGATTAACCGGCGTTTATAAGTTTATAAACCTTGTAACGGTTTGAGAAGAACTAGTTAAGTATGATCCCATGATTAGTTCCGGGCGATATTTCTGAGCCCTGTGTTAGGTAATCTTAAGTGGTCAGTCATCAGCTGTACCCTCTTTTCGTCACTAGAAATTGTCTCGCACACGAAAAATCGTGACCATTCAGTGGAAAAAATAGTTCTTTTGTTTTTAGCACCTTAAATAAAACACCACTTAGACCTTCCGGAGAATTTAAAAAAAAAAAAAAAAAACTATATGTCGTAAATGTCCGTAACCTATAATTGTCGTAGGAGAAATGATAAAAAGATATTCCCCGACTCACAGTGAGGCCAAATTTCGTGTCTCGGCTTTATTGAAGTTTGGGTCCTGAAGACACAACGTGGATTATACTTGTGGTGAGCCGTGCCTCCTAAGAGTACGAAGTTTCATTAAATACTAGATAAAATGGTGACTCTCACTTGTGTCACAGGTTCCCCAAAAGAAACTACAGTGGGTAAAATAAATGTGTTACGTCATAAAGAAACTTAATTAACTTTTGAGAGACAGCATTCTTGCCCCGTAAATAATTTAGCGCATACAACCTGCAATGTAAGGGTTTATCTTTGTGTTATGCACATATCGGCATAAAATTAATACACTGAAAAAATATCAGTGTACCGACTTTGATTACTCTAAGGCGAAACCCTCAGGCGGTGAACGGGTGTTTCGCCTTATAGGTGAACAAGTCGGACCAACCCTGGTATTTTTCAGTGGTATTTTTTATGCCGAAAAGAAAAGGGAGAGCAGGTCCCGGTAGTAGACAAACCGGTCCTGGAGTTCTTGGTCAGCCTCGGTGTCCGTGGCGGGTGGCTTGGCGGCTTTAGGAGTAGCTTCTTGGTAATTTTGGGCTTCTCCGGTGGGGATTGCTAGTCTCTCTCGCGGGTTCACTTAGTGTCTGTGACCCCCCTATCGGAGACATGGCTGCGCTACTTGTGTTGCTATAGTCGATGAGCCTTACCCCTTTTGGGGCCTGGGTAGTCGTTGAGACACTTTGCTTGTAGTCTCTCGTGTTGAGTGAGACTTACTCCTAACTTGACCTCTTACAACTACGAGTGCCCTGAAACCTCGCCCTGTTGTCCTGCCCCTGATTGGCCAGTTGTATGTATGTACCTGTTTCAACTCCGGCTCCGTCCTGTTGCAGTTCGACCAGACGGTGACTTCCCTCACAGCCTTGAGCGAATCGGTCACCTCTAGGGTTTGAAAAGATAGTTACCTCCTCATGTTGGTTTGAAAAGATCTACCGCGTAGCTTGAGAACCGATTTGCCCCCTCATGGGTGGTTTGAACGAGCTATGCCGTAAGTGTTAACGAGGATGACTAGGCGGGTCGTCTAAGTTCTCATACTTTCTGTAGAGTTGGAACTTCTGTACCTTATTGTTCGCTATGCAAACTGCGTCCACATGGGTTTACTGCGGGTCGTTCACTTTTTGCGGGGGCTATATCAGATATCGGAAATTTCGTTCTGATAAATCCTTTAAGCTAAGCCAGCTTGGAGGCGTACGCGCTTGCTTTGTAAGTCGTAGTTTGGTGGTTCGATTCTTGCCCACGGGGGCAAACTTCATCCCTAAACAGATGACGTTCGTTCTCGGAGACTCCTCTTCGTTTTGCGGGATTGATAAAGCACCTTAGCAGTTACAGTTTCCTCTGTCAAACCTCAAAATAAATAAATTGTTTTGTTGTGTTACAGAGCTACGTACATAGGAACAAAAAAACTCAGTGTTCCGGATTTGTTTGGTTTTCATGCGTTTGGACCGCGTGCACGTATATGGTTCTCTCGACATAGGGTATCGCGGTGTGGAAGCGGATCCGGGCACATCATGCGGGCACACACTCACATGGGGCATCCAATCTCTCACATCCGGTATGGAGCTCGAGGGAACAATATTCCTGGTTATCCCGGTAATGCGGAGCTCGACAGTCAAAGTATGGACATTGTGAGCGGCAATGTTACAGGGACACTGTCGGGTAAGTACATTAGTTTACAGCCTACAACTTGTTATTCCTTACTGCTACATGTATTAATCTTTAACCATAAAATATAGCGATTACCCCCCCCCCCCCCCTTTAGACTGCTTGGGGTAAAGGGACTTTTCGCAGTCCTATTAGGGCAGGATAAACAGGTATATTTTATTCTATTCTACACTTGCTCCAATTGGAAGTGGTGTTATTAAGAGCGTATAGTACAGTACTTCTTCTCGTTTTACTACGTCTTCAACTCAGTGCACTAGCCAATAACAAGTGGACATAGTTCCTCGTAAATACGTCAATAGTTAGCTTAGTTGGTAGTGCGTCTGCGCGTGTAGAAGCGCGTAGGCCGGCGGTTTGATGTCACGCGGCGGGGGCGGATGTTATCCTGATGTGATAATATTTTATCCTGATGGGATAATGTTCGTTCTCGGAACGGCTGGCTTTCTCCTATCCTGTCTTCCTTCTCTCTTCGATTTCGGAACGATAACACCAAAGCAGTTACAGTTCCCTCTGTCAAACCTCTTAAAAAAATAATAAAAATAACTCGAGTTGGGTCGACATTTTGAACCAACCTCTTTTATGCGCCGCGGTTTTTGCCGTGGCTGACTCCCAGCAACTTCTCTTTCAAATCCTGTTTCACGTATAGTACGGTACTTTTTAATCAACCCCGTTGGACTTGTTCAATAGCCTTTTTGGGGGCTGGGGTTTGATTTCCAGTACCGACAATTTATCAACATGATCAACGTTTCGAGGTGGTTATTAGCAAAAGTTTTACTTATAAACAAATCAATACCTTTGATTAATTAACACGTCCCCCCCCTTTATGGAGGAGACGCTCTCACCAGTCTCAGCTTTACTTAAAAATAAAATTAATGTGTTTTTTTCCCCTTTTCTTGAGATTGATTAATAACATTAGTTTATTTGTTTCCAAATATTTTTTATCGATTTTGGTTTCTTCGTTTGCAGGACGTAACAAGCATCAGTCAGCTGTCACGTGTCTTCAGTTCAATTCCAGGTTTGTCATAACTTCCTCAGATGATGGTACGGTCAAGCTGTGGGATGTCAAGACAGGTGAGTTCTCAACCCCTTTTATGTCCTCATTTATTCTCAACCCCTTTTATGTCCTCATTTATTCTCAACCCCTTTTATGTCCTCATTTATTCTCAACCCCTTTTATGTCCTCATTTATTCTCAACCCCTTTTATGTCCTCATTTATTCTCAACCCCTTTTATGTCCTCATTTATTCTCAACCCCTTTTATGTCCTCATTTATTCTCAACCCCTTTTATGTCCTCATTTATTCTCAACCCCTTTTATGTCCTCATTTATTCTCAACCCCTTTCTTATGTCCTCATTTATTCTCAACCCCTTTAATGTCCTCATTTATTCTCAACCCCTTTTATATGTCCTCATTTATTCTCAACCCCTTTTATGTCCTCATTTATTCTCAACCCCTTTTATGTCCTCATTTATTCTCAACCCCTTTTATGTCCTCATTTATTCTCAACCCCTTTTATGTCCTCATTTATTCTCAACCCCTTTTATGTCCTCATTTATTCTCAACCCCTTTTATGTCCTCATTTATTCTCAACCCCTTTTATGTCCTCATTTATTCTCAACCCCTTTTATGTCCTCATTTATTCTCAACCCCTTTTATGTCCTCATTTATTCTCAACCCCTTTTATGTCCTCATTTATTCTCAACCCCTTTTATGTCCTCATTTATTCTCAACCCCTTTTATGTCCTCATTTATTCTCAACCCCTTTGATGTCCTCATTTATTCTCAACCCCTTTTATTTCCTCATTTATTCTCAACCCCTTTTATGTCCTCATTTATTCTCAACCCCTTTTATGTCCTCATTTATTCTCAACCCCTTTTATGTCCTCATTTATTCTCAACCCCTTTTATGTCCTCATTTATTCTCAACCCCTTTTATGTCCTCATTTATTCTCAACCCCTTTTATGTCCTCATTTATTCTCAACCCCTTTTATGTCCTCATTTATTCTCAACCCCTTTTATGTCCTCATTTATTCTCAACCCCTTTTATGTCCTCATTTATTCTCAACCCCTTTTATGTCCTCATTTATTCTCAACCCCTTTTATGTCCTCATTTATTCTCAACCCCTTTTATGTCCTCATTTATTCTCAACCCCTTTGATGTCCTCATTTATTCTCAACCCCTTTTATTTCCTCATTTATTCTCAACCCCTTTTATGTCCTCATTTATTCTCAACCCCTTTTTTTAAAAAAAAAAAAAAAAAAAAAAAAAAAAAAAAAAAATGTTAAGAGGTCTTCAGATTCACCACAAATAATAATTGTTTTCTTGATAAAAGTGACTTACCAGTGCTAAAAAGCACACGCCTGTAAAGATCACTGCTTTTTCTCCCATGTCGACTACTGACTGTGATTCTAATGATTGTGTCCCGAGTCTTTTATAGGGGCCTTGATTAGTACCCTAGTCTGATTTGAACAAGAAGAGTTTGGCATGTTCAAATATTTGAATATTTGCGGCCAATTAGAAGTAGCTTGCTCTTTGTTCTTGTAGTTTTGTATCCCTAGGATAGCTCCTATCTTCCTCTTTTTTGAAAAGGTTTGATAGAGGAAGACTCTAACAACGGAGGTTCCATCGTCCGGAAATCAAAGAAAGACTCCTCAGTTTTGTGAACCGTATTGATTTGATATGTGTAATGTGTATCCATATCTATTTCTACACTCCAGCTTGAGTGCTCTCCTCTTCATTCAAGATTTCAGTTAGAAGCTTTGTAATTTTGTATTGATGGTGTAGTGGTTAAGGCACACGCCTGATAACTTGGTGGGCGCGGGGAGTGAGGTGAGGTTTCCACCCGAGGTATGGAATTTTGTCTTCAATTCTACCACAAATTTTCCGACACCTCAGTGTTCTTTTCACTGTGTTGATCTAAATAAAATAATATGTAAATAAAAGAATTCATCACAATCACGACAAATAGGTTACAGGTCGCTAATATCTTATATTATAAGAACAAGATCCATTCACTCATTCACATTTCACACACTGATCGCTCTATCTCGAGAACCACAACACCTAGAAACAATTTTTCCACAATCGATCTTGTTTCATGTTCAATATCGATTAGTCGTAGGTATTCCAATTACAATCGATTGTCTCAATGAGATCGCTTCGAAAAAATAATCGGTTGACCGTAGGTATTCCACATTTTATAATCGATGTCGGTCAATCCGTAATTGAATTTCCCTGGTCGAAAAAGTAAGGTCATCATTGCTTCTGTCGTGGCTACTTGAACTTGGTGACATCATAATTCTATTCTGATTTGCGATCATTATTTTGACGTCTATGTTTTGGGACTAAAGGTCCCTGTCATTTTCTTAAAGTGTATGGTTTATTTAGTTTCATTGCCATAGGTGTGGCATTTTGTTTTCTAGACCTGAGGTCCATTCAAAAGGATGCCCAGTTGAGTCAATTGAACTTTCGGGCTAGTTCTGGGCATTATTATTTGGATAACGTTTTGCAATATTTTCATACCAGTTATTTTGTCGAAAATTGGATGCCCTTTAGGATAAAAGTACATCGCGTTGTGGCCATTAAAATTGAGACGTTACATATAGTTGTTTATGTATTTAGTTTATAGCAGGTCAACGAAGACACCTGCTTCGCCAACCGAGATTACCTCTAGTTTGGTGCCCCCCGTCTGCTTCCCTCAAAGTAACTTGACGAAATTTCACTAGGGCCGCATCTAGAATTTTAGCGAGGGGGTACCCAAGAATCTGAACTGTGGACTATGGGGGGGGGCTCTCAAAATACTCCAAATTATAGAGCAATACCTTTTAATATATTGCTACACTTAGAGCAAAAAAAAAAAAAAAAAACCTAAATATGGCCCTGGATATTTCGCAATATTTTTGACGTCATAATATTAAGTATTCAGAGCGTTTTTAAGCTTTATATCAGCCATTCTTAACCTATGGTCCGTGGACCACTAGTGGTTCCGCGAGAAGGTTTCAGGTGGTCCCCGCGAGAGGTGAGTAAGGAAAAAGTCATCGTGTCTCTATTTTATATAACATTACCCCTAAGAAAGAAAAAAAAATCTTTCCTCTTTTCATACAACGTGCTCCTCCCTAACTCCGCTCTTATCAACGATTGCATTTGTGACCTTGAAATTGAAGCAATGATACAGTACCTTGCGTGTGTGTGTGTGTGTGTGTGTGTGGAAGAGAGAGAGAGAGAGAGAAGAGAGAGAGAGAGAGAGAGAGAGAGAGAGAGAGAAGAGAGAGAGAGAGAGAGAGAGAGAGAGAGAGAGAGAGAGACAGGGACTCCAATGTCAGTACTACATAATCTCAAGTGGTCCGCGAGATTTTTGGTTTATCAATAGTGGTCCGCCAATTCTAAAAGGTTAAGAACCCCTGCTTTATATGATTTCAAACTTTTCAATCTAGCTGGAAATTTTGTTGTTACTTTGTATTTTTGGATACCAACACCTAGTCCTTTTGTATTCTGTTTTCTGTTTGTTGTTGGGTACAATATGACATACTTCTTCTCGTAATCTTGTTTCACTTTCTTCGACATCTACCTATTTTTAGGGAATCTTTGGATTGATTGTTTTTTTTTTCTTTTTTTTTTTTCAAAACAGTGAGAGAGTCATAAAAAATGGACTGGTAGTTTACCGGCGAAGGGAGGGTAAAACTTCCGTTGATTTTGGGTTCCTTAATGCTTAGCATTGGATTCCTTAGCTGGTAGAAGTGGCTTTAAACCTTGGGGAAAATGATGGTAATAGAAAGTAAAGAGTTATTTCGTTGGGCTAATGTCCCGTGGTTTGTGTGCGAAGGTAAATTTCTTCGAAGCTCTGTTCTGATTTTTCCTTCTTCCTTGTGCTGTTATTATTTATTTATTTTAGGTTTTTATTTAATTTTAATTTATTTTAAATTTGTATTGTTGACACATCTAAAATCCCTCTCCTTTAGGGATTTTTTGTTTTGTAATTCTTGGGACTGCCGGTTCATGTTATGCCCGTCAATCACGCCCAGACCGTCTGATGTGAGACCGGGGTCTGTCAGACGGTCTGAGGAGTGGCGGTCCCTGTAACAACACATTTCCTCAACAATGCGTCATGTACATAGATTTTAATTTTTTTTGGTTCATGTTATGCCCAGACCGTCTGATGTGAGACCAGGGTCTGTCAGACGGTCTGAGGAGTGGCGGTCCCTGTAACAACACATTTCCTCAACAATGCGTCATGTACATAGATTTTAAATTTTTTAACCATGTTTAATTTAAATAACTTAGGGATTTCTTGACTGAGATAGGGTCTATAATATTTTATTTCTAAAGCCCGGCACATACACTGCATGTCTCTCAACTTGGTTTTTCGACAGACGTTGCGTGTGTACGCAATTTTTGCGCAAATAACACTCGTTTTGCGGAAGTATCCCGTGTATAGACCTGAAATTTTCCGCAAATATCCCGTGTTTAGACCTGAAAATTTGCGTAAATATCACGCACGCAACGATTTGTCGAAAAGGCCAAGATGGAAGGTACCTATGTAGTAAATGTACCGTGTTTTAAGTTCAACTGTCGTTTTGTTGTCAACGGGAATGAAGCGAGACAATATTTATTTTGTAAAACGACTTTTTTTCTCTTCAATTTTATGACGAGACAATTTCCCGTTAGATTGACAATGACGAAATGTTTTGTTAGCATGTTTAAATGATGAATTGTTGCTATTCAACGGTACTAAAAAAAAGTAGGTATACGTACCTACATATCCATTTGTAGCCATTAAAAAATAATCAAGAGCCTTTTAGGATGTTTGAAAATACTTTTCGACCATAAAACCAACAGGATTTGTCATCTTTTAACCTTTGTTTAAGTTAAAACGAAACGGTTTCTCTGGAATAAACCTGATTGTGCGGACTTTCTAGAGCTGCTGCAGGTGACTTGTAGAGAAACTGAGGAGGTTGAAATATACCAGTGAGGGTGCTTCGAGGTTCCATCAAGGCCCGGCGATAGCAGCTTAACTCTAAACACAAAAAGCCTACTCCGAGGGATAGGTGTAGGGGCAAACAGCCCTAAAGGATGGGTTAAGCTACTACGAATCTTGTTTAAGTTAAACGAGGAGCGGCTGGATAGGTGTAGGGGCAAACAGCCCTAAAGGATGGGTTAAGCTACTACGAATCTTGTTTAAGTTAAACGAGGAGCGGCTGCATGAGTTTTATACCAATATGCCTGACACCATAATCTGAGACTTAACTTGCTTTAAGTCAAATTATTGGATGGAGCAACCTTATTGTTTGATTTTAAACTTTTTTGTCCAATCAGATTGCTCGATACGATAACTTGACCAATTTTTTTCGGGAACTGAGATGTGTGTCACAAGCACAGCATTGAACTTTGAAGTTTGAACTGAGAAGATGATGATCCTCAAAAAGCAGGAATAGAGAATACGAAAGCCGTCAAAAAAGGAAGATAAATTTGTTCAATAAATGTTACCTGAATTAAGAATTAATGTTAATTTGTTAATGGACTTAATGGTAATGGTAATTGGAATATTGGAAACGTTTTTCAGTTTTCACTTTTCCTTTTCCTAAAAAACAAGCAGGGCCCGTCCCTCCGGGAATTTTTTAGCCCGTAGTTTATTCGATCATGGTTAAAGAATACCTTTGTACCTACCTATAATCCCCTAATTAACCTTTTTCAATAAATAAACCCAGTGTTATCAAATTTAATGCGGTGCATCCCCAAGTAGGTACCTATAAAGCCAAAAGTGCAACCAACATTATCTCTAATCATGCAATACTTGACCAATATGGCTCATGAACGGTTTAAATATGGAATTATTTTGACCTTCTAATTGGCTCTTGTTCTAGGGACAGAATAACAAATATTGTATGTGTCTCATTCACTTTGTGTTGAATTAACTTAATGAGTTTTATACCAATATGCCTGGGACCATAATCTGAGACTTAACTTGCTTTATGTCACATTATTGGATGGAGCAACCTTATTGTTTGATTTTAAACTTTTTTGTCCAATCAGATTGCTCGATACGATAACTTGACCAATTTTTTTCACACCCAGATTGTGGTCCCTGCCATAAGCTAGAAAACTGTAGTATCAAGGCAATGATTTTTTTTACTTACTCGTAATATTCCCAAAGAGATATTTATATTATTTAATTACAGAGATATTACAAAGTCATGACATGGGACACTTTACACACCCAGATTGTGGTCCCTGCCATAAGCTAGAAAACTGTAGTATCAAGGCAATGAATTTTTTTACTTACTCGTAATATTCCCAAAGAGATATTTATATTATTTAATTACAGAGATATTACAAAGTCATGACATGGGACACTTTACATTCGACAATTCAGAATGGTCCTGCCTCTATAAATTGCCCAGGTGAACTGGAAACTCTATTTTCTATTTAATCTGTTTGTGAAAAAATATATTGTTGACAAGAAATACTGTTTATAATAAAAAGAAGAAAATATTTGTTATTTTGAAAAAGAAAAATAGTGGTTCGTTTATTTTTGCAGATTTCATACAACATTTCATCAATTTCTATAGTATATTTTTTTTTTTGACTTGAAGGGGGAAAAACAAAAATAATAATAATCTCTGATCCACTGAAGATAAGTAACATTAGTAGCTCGTTTTAACAGGAGAGAATTCGAGGACACCTGAAATCACAACAGACACGGAGAGATCACAGTTAGAACAGTGTCTTTTTTTGCAGATTTCATACAACATTTTATCAATTTCTATAGTATATTTTTTTGACTTGAAGGGGGAAAAACAACAATAATAATAATCTCTGATCCACTGAAGATATGTAAGTAACATTAGTAGCTCGTTTTAACAGGAGAGAATTCGAGGACACCTGAAATCACAACAGACACGGAGGGATCACAGTTAGAACAGAGCAACAAACAGAACCAGAGGGAGTCTTAGTCCGATTTAAGTGAAATATGTCAGAAATGTTCATTACAATCAGTGATTCGGGAAATTTTTTCATTCGATTTTCGGCCCAACAGGTCCTTCGATAAGGGCTTTTTTTCTCTGATAGTTCTAGTTAGAACAGAGCAACAAACAGAACCAGAGGGAGTCTTAGTCCGATTTAAGTGAAATACGTCAGAAATGTTTATTACAATCAGTGATTCGGGAAATTTTTTCATTCGATTTTCGGCCCAACAGGTCCTTCGATAAGGGCTTTTTTTCTCTGATAGTTCTAAAGTTCGTGGGACCACCAGTTATGTCACTACCGAGGCAATGACATCATTTTTACTTGATTGAAGGCTACATAATTTTTACTGCTCTTGTTCAACTTACTTCTCTGTAAGATGCCTTCAGTCCCATTCACTAGAGCTTGGAAATCTTAGATTTCTGACAGCTTGATTTGAGTAACGGCGATCGATTCGATTGGTAAGTATGTACTTAGTAGATGTTTGATTAATGTTCAGTACCACACTGGTTTTACTTCAAGCGAAGATCTTTGTCTGCCAAAAACTGCCATAATAATTTTGAACAAGGTCCCATTGGTTTAAGACCTGAACGAGGGGGATAGGAATGAATCACTAATGGAAGTTAGGAAAACATTAAAAAAGCCAGCCAACCTGGTTAGCCTGGAAGATAGCGCGTGCCAAAAACTCTGTAACAAAAATAGAGTTAGTAAGACAGTGGACATCAGAGTAGGATGTTAGGGAATAAATCCTCAAACGTGAGACTGTCCATTGAATGGTGAGGGGAAAAGTGGTAGTCAAATGTACCTTTCTCTCAAAATATGGGTCGTACATAAAATATGTAAGTTTCATGTTACCAAAAACTCTGTAACAAAAAGAGAGTTAGTAAGACAGTGGACATCAGAGTAGGATGTTAGGGAATAAATCCTCAAACGTGAGACTTTCCATTGAATGGTGAGGGGAAAAGTGGTAGTCAAATGTACCTTTCTCTCAAAATATGGGTCGTACATAAAATATGTAAGTTTCATGTTCTCCTATCCTGTCTCCCTTCGATTTCGGAACGATGAGACCTTAGTTACAGTTCCCTCTATCAAATCTCTTGAAAAAAAAAAATCATTAATCAAAGTAAGAAAGGTAATGTAATCGGCTGATATTTTCACATACTTACTTTCCGCGGCCGTACATTAACTTGTTCGTGTCTCCCTTCTGTTCCCAGGTGAGTTTATTCGTAACCTAGTATCCCTGGACAGCGGAGGCAGTGGCGGCGTGGTGTGGCGTATCCGGGCATCAGAAACCAAACTGGTGTGTGCTGTAGGCTCACGCAACGGCACTGCCTTCATCGAGACCTTCAGATAGTTGGTTATTGATTGCTTTTCCAGTAGAAACCCCGGTTTCGCTGATAAAATTGACACCGTCTGAAACGTGATTCTTCGCATCTTGAGCTGCTGAATATCCTAGTTCATTCACTTCGTTGACGTTTTCATATAAAATGTTATTGGCAGCTTGTCCAGGTAATCCAGTTTCACTTGCTGTACTGACGCTGTCTGATACTTGATTCTTGACATGTTCTGCTGAAGATCCCAAGGGTCTCACTTCATTAAGATCTTCAGTTATTTGGTTAACTGCTTTACCTGTAGATGACTCAATCCCGCCAACTCCATTGAAACCTTCAGGTATTTCATATAGTCTTTTTCCACCGGCTAGTCGGATGACATTGGAAAGTTGGGTGTTGATTCCTTGGGTAACTTGGGTTGAGGAATCTTGATCAGCTGCAGCTTCGAATCCATTTGAAATTTGTGTCCTGACTCCTTTGCCGTCCGAAGTTGACGTTTCACTGAGCGAATTGATGTTCTCTTGCGCCTGTTGGGTGTGTTTCATATTCTTTGACTTGGTGCACTTTCTTTGTCCATGGTTATTTCCTTGTCCTCGGTGTCCATGGTTTTGATGTTCCTCCTGCTGATATCCTTCTACGTTACTTTGGACATTGGTTCCTTGGGTGATGGATAGCCCCCCGTTGTCAACAGCTCCAGCTCTGAATTTCAATGTGTTGCTTTCAGCTTTCTTACCATTTTGATTTGAGTTTTCCTTGCGTTCCCCATCTGAAATTTGGTTCACGATTTTTCTTGTGGAAGATCCCAGTTTGGCTCCATTGAAACCAGTTAGTTGGTTGTTGGCCGATTTTCCTGCAGAAGATTCTGTTTCACTGAGCGAATTGACGACATTTGGACCTTGGTTCTTTGTTCCTAAGGCTGCATGCCCTAATTCACTAACTCCATTGAAAATTTTGGATACTGAAGAAAACTCTTTTCCACTGGCTGGCCTGACACCATTGAAAAGTTGGGCAGAAATTCCTTGATCAACTGCAGATTCTCAAGAAGAGTTTGGCATGTTCAAATATTTGAATATTTGCGGCCAATTAGAGGCAGCTTGCTCTTTGTTCTTGTAGTTTTGTATCCCTAGGATAGCTCCTGTCTTCCTCTTTTTTGAAAAGGTTTGATAGAGGAAGACTCTAACAACGGAGGTTCTATCGTCCGGAAATCAAAGAAAGACTCCTCAGTTTTGTGAACCGTATTGATTTGATATGTGTAATGTCAGTAATGTGTATCCATATCTATTTCTACACTCCAGCTTGAGTGCTCTCCTCTTCATTCAAGATTTCAGTTAGGGCACACGCCTGATAACTTGGTGGGCGCGGGGAGGGAGGTGAGGTTTCCACCCGAGGTATGGAATTTTGTCTTCAATTCTACCACAAATTTTCCGACACCTCAGTGTTCTTTTCACTGTGTTGATCTAAATAAAATAATATGTAAATAAAAGAATTCATCACAATCACGACAAATAGGTTACAGGTCGCTAATATTAGACTATAAATATCCGTCTCATTAGCCGTCAGAAATCAGACCATGTTTACTTATTTACCTATGAAATATGTGTTTGTTTACATATTTATTTTTGATTAGGCTAATCAGTTTTCCCCACTAGAACAGAAAGTCAAACGAACTACTATAAATATCCGTCTCATTAGCCGTCAGAAATCAGACCATGTTTACTTGTTTACCTATGAAATATGTGTTTGTTTACATATTTATTTTTGATTAGGCTAATCAGTTTTCCCCACTAGAACAGAAAGTCAAACGAACTATTTTATTTAGAGAAATAAAAGGGGGTAATTGAAAGAAAAATAAAGAAGTGCCTACTAGGTACAAAAAGAATTAAAAAGTACCTAACCTAGTGAAAAGAAAAAAGAAGAAACTTTATATAACATACCCCTAAGAAAGAAAAAAAAAATCTTTCCTCTTTTCATACAACGTGCTCCTCCTAACTGAAAAGAAAAAAGAAGAAACATTAAATTTGAAAGTCAGAAAAAAAACTAAAATGAGAATTTTAAATTTTTAATAAATAAAATACCTAGGTATATATTTGTTATTATGTGGTCTCTTCCTGATCCCTTGTGTGCCACATCCATTTTAGTTTAGGACTATTGCACTGCACATAAATAGGTAAAAAATAAATTATTTCAAATGGTAAGTGGTAACTGTTCTTCCAAATGGTTTTAGAATTATCTCATGTTTCTTACCTTTCCCAGTTTTTGAGTTGCTCATCAATTTCCACAATCTGCCGATCAGTCACAGCTTCTTCTTGATCCTCGGCAATAATCTGGGCAGACACTGAAGTTTCCTCTTTCAACTCCTTCTGGAATTTCTCCCACTCTTCCTCGACAGGATCTTTGTACTCTATGTTTCTTGCCTGAAGAATAAATGTGAGTTAAAGACAAAAATATTTATGAGCATGAATGTTTATTCATAAGTCATAACTTAAATTATTCTTTTTTGTTCTCATGCTTCAAACAACTTGTAAAAAAAAAAAAAAAAAAAAAAAAAAAAAAAAAAAAAAAAAAAAAAAAAAAAAACCCCCCTTTTTTTCCCACAAAAAAAAAAAAAAAAAAACTTGAAACCCCACTTGTATGTTCAATACACCCATGTGAATGAGGCTTTGTTTGTTTGATAGGGTTTTAATACCATTGTTTAACTGCCTAAGGGTGGGTTCACCAACCTTCTTTTTAGCCCCTAACAGCCTGTTAAACCTATACAAATCAAATAGAACTTAACAGGCTGTTAGCTTAACAGGCCTTCTAGGCCTGGATTTTTTTTTTTTTTTTAATCCACTGTAAGCATTGTACTTGCCTTAGCATCAAGGACTGGATCATCAAAGAATCCCTCGGGTAAAGGAGGTTCATCAGTCTTTTCTTCTTTCTCACTGGGTGCGGCTACATCAATGTCCATGGCAACATGACTATCATGTTTAGAGGATTGAGGTAGCAACAGTTGACCCAGACTCAGAGGTTTCGGGGTAGATGAGGAATCAAAGAAGTCATCGGGTAGGGATGATTTTGTATCGGGAGGTTTGGATGGGGCAATAGGATTTTTCAATATACCTGTAAAAGGAATCACAAAATCCATAATTAATTATAATACCTAGGTAAGTGTATTTCAGCTTTCCCCGCCTTCAGGTCATTCTCAAAACAATGTTTTTGGCTACATCAATGTCCATGGCAACATGACTATCGTGTCTAGAGGATTGAGGTAGCGATAGTTGACCCAGACTCAGAGGTTTGGGGGTAGATGAATCAAAGAAGTCATCGGGTAGGGATGATTTTGTATTGGGAGGTTTGGATGGGGCAATTGGATTTTTCAATATACCTGTAAAAAGAATCACAAAATCCATAATTAATTATAATACCTAGGTAAGTGTATTTCAGCTTTCCCCGCCTTCAGGTCATTCTCAAAACAATGTTTTTTTTTTTTTTTTTTGTTTTTTTTAATACCTAGCCTCAAAGTCATGTCATACTTATTATTTTTTCTATTGGTCCAAATGAGTAAACCAATAAGTGCAGAGTTGTTGGTACCTAGGTACTACTGAACTTACTTTTAATTTGTTTTGGAGGTGGAGGGAGTGGGGCTGGAGTCTCAGCAGGCCTTTTCAAACTCGCACCATTCTGTTTAACATCTATCTGTACAGGAGCTGATTTCTTCTTACTGATATTGTCCTTGTGTTTCTTACTGTTGATGTGGATTGGCCATACAGCATCACTTTTAACTATGTTATCACAGACAATGCACCAGAGCTGGCCATCTTTATACGTGAAGACAGTGGTTAAGGAAATAAACTGGTTTACTGAACAACATAAGTACATACAAGCACATTGTGAATAATGTAAAAGCTCCATATTCCCCAATATTACTTTCCTTTTTATAGCACAAGGAAGGGAAAAAACTTTAATTTGAGAACCCATATCATACATACCATACCTACATTATTTTATTTTATCACCTCATTACTGTGCTCATCTAAGAAGATCCCATTTATGAAATGAATAAAAAAAAGGCCATTAAGGCTGAGACCTCAAGTTCACACTGAAGTGTTTAGCCAAGCACTTTCAGATGTCAACAATTCAATGAACATGTAGATGTGACCCCAGACCAAGGGAAAACATCCATGAACCCAATCCTATTTAGAGTTTATGTCCAATGTATCAATCCCCTAATTAACCTTTTTCAATAAATAAACCCAGTGTTATCAAATTTAATACGGTGCATCCCCAAGTAGGTACCTATAAAGCCAAAAGTGCAACCAACATTATCTCTAATCATGCAATACTTGACCAATATGGCTCATGATGGGTGCCCCATGGGGCCCTTTTTTTCTGAGAATCCTCTCTTAAAGCAACTTTGCACTTCACACATCACAAATATTTTGAATGTTTCACAAATGGTTTTATGATTCAGCATTCAGTTGGATTACTATTACACAACCATGTAACTCCTTTGCAATATGCCATGTCAATTTCAAAGTGAGAAATGTGAAGTGCAAAGTTATTTACAGAATATTGTAAAATTCTCTTCTATCCTTTATTATTCTATTCTACTCATTTACAGAATAGCCCCCTGGTGTTGGTGATGGTTGATTAACTAAAATATAAATTAAACTTATGATATTCAACAGATACAACAATTTCATTATGTTCAGTACCTACTCAAAGTAATGAAAGTTAAGATTAGGTTCGCATCACTTTTAGAATAAGATACCACATTTGGACGAAATTTCTCTAAGCTCCAGTGTGAATGAAAGTTCGCGCGAAAAATATTTCCATTTATTGCATATATGGTCGTGACTTGAATCGTTGGTGAGCGAATTGAACTGTGTTCCGACACCTAATTTTTGATCAGAGTATTGAATAAAAAAAGGCCATTAAGGCTGAGACCTCAAGTTCACACTGAAGTGTTTAGCCAAGCACTTTCAGATGTCAACAATTCAATGAACATGTAGATGTGACCCCAGACCAAGGGAAAATATCCATGAACCCCTTCCTGTTTAGAGTTTATGTCCAATGTATTAAACCCCTAATTAACCTTTTTCAATAAATAAACCCAGTGTTATCAAATTTAATACAGGTGCATCCCCAAGTACCTATAAAGCCAAAAGTGCAACCAACATTTTATCTCTAATCATGCAATACTTGACCAATATGGCTCATGGAGTTTTATAAAGGATATTTTGCTAGTGGAGAATCAATTTTCTTGGCAATCTGCAGAATATCGTTCTTCTTCTGGGACATAAGGCGCCGTAGATCATTTTGAGTGATTTTCTTGGCCATGGCTGGGAACAGGAACTGAGATGTGTGTCACAAGCACAGCATTGGACTTTGAAGTTTGAACTGAGAAGATGATGGTTCTCAAAAAGCAGGAATAGAGAATACGAAAGCCGTCAAAAAAGGAAGATAAATTTGTTCAATAAATGTTACCTGAATTAAGAATTAATGTTAATTTGTTAATGGAATTAATGGTAATGGTAATTGGAATATTGGAAACGTTTTTCACGGTTTTTCAGTTTTCAACTTTTCACTTTTCCTAAAAAAACAAACTTTTTAAAGCAGTGTTGCAACATGTACTTTGTACTCCGACTTGAGGCGCGTTAATGCGCGTTACCCGTTGGGAGAGTTTTGTCCTCTATATCGGTCGGGTACAAAAATCCGAACAAAGCGGCAAAGGAAAAGAATATAGAAACAAAGTACCTACCTCTATAACCACTTTTTGAAAGTTATTTTCAAAAAGCTTGTTCATTTTTGAAAAGACCATAATAGTATCGACCCTCGCAGAAAATAAAGAATTTGAGCCAACTAGCTGTTTATTCTGCGATGGTTTATGGTTTTGTATCCAATTAATCCATTAAGCCTACCTAACATGAAATAATTGAGTATGTATACAATAGTATATACAGATAGTGAAGTTTATAAGAAAGAACAGTTAAAAGAGATTTAACTGGCTTCTAAAATCTTGATGTGTCTGTCATTTCAAATGATTATTAATTTCTCAAACAATGCTGCATGTCCCAAACTACAAAATAATCTTTGCAATAAAAGTTCTGAAAGAAAAAGAACAACAACAAAGAAAAAGAACCCATGTCACCCATATGGGCTTCCAGAGGTCCAAATAAGGCTCAAAATCTTTTATAATAATACCTATATATAAAAAAAATGTAGGGTACTTGAACAAAATTTTCACCAAGTTTTGCCTTATGACTTATGACACTTACATAAGTCTAGGGTTAATACAACCTATCAAATTCCTAGAAAACAAATTCAAATTTTTGACATTTTATGACACCTACTTTTGAATTTTTTGTTCCAGGTTCACACAAGCTGAACAAGGGTCGACCGCCATTAACTATCGCACCAATTGTGTACAGAATGAAAATCAGCAACAAGCTCACAAAGAAATGTTTGACCCAAATATGCAACAGAGTCAGCAGCAAGCTCAGATGTACGTCGTGGACAAGAAGAACTCAGATGCCAAGGTATGAATCAATTAATTTTTTTTTTTTTTTTTTTTTTTTTTTTTTTTTTTTTACCCAGCAAATCTGCATTGTACAGAAACCTGTTTAATAAGTTTAGCGTGATCTGTCCTTCGAATATACTCGTATTGGAAAATGTACTTTCATTTTATACGTTTTCTTTTTCTTTCAAGCTCTATTATTAAGCTGGATTTATTTCGTTTCTCGGACATCGAAAAATATTTTAAAATGGTCGCCTTCGTAATTTTATTCTGTTTGTAACTTTGTACCGTTTTGGCTTGTTCACCGGATTACAAGGGAAAGAAGAAATACATCAAGTGTGAGAATTGTTCGAGTGTGCCGCCTGCTAATAACTACTCAGGCAATGACTCTGGCTCTGAAAACTCCTGTACAACAAGCAAGGGACAACATCCTGTCAAGCGACGTGGGATGGCCACAGTTACCAAATGTCACAAGTGCAATGGCTCAGGGATTATATTTGTTGGAGGCATACGGGCGCCCATTGACAAACCCTTCCATTGTAATGTGTGTGAGGGGACATTCTCACGGTACTCTTCCCTATGGAGTCATAAGAGACTTCATACAGGCGATAAACCATTCAAGTGCGATATCTGTGGCTTGGCGTTCGCACGACAGGCGTATCTAAAGAACCATGGCCGTGTACATAGTGGTGAGAAACCATACAAGTGTAACATCTGTGGGATGTTATTCTCCCAGTCACCACATCTGAAGAATCATGAACGTATACATTCAGGCGAGCGACCCTACCAGTGTGAAGTATGCGAGAAGACATTTGCCCGGCATTCCACATTATGGAACCATAGGAGAATACATACAGGAGAGAAACCATACCGCTGCTCCATATGTGGTTCGGCATTCAATCAAGCAACACATCTCAAGAATCACGCCAAGGTAGGAAAATGTAAGGTATAAGTAAGTTCTTTATTCTCTTCTCACTCTTATTCTAAACGCTTTTTCGATCTTAATACTATTTTTAATGAGGTTTGATAAAGGGAACTGTAACTGCTAAGGTCTTATCGTACCGAAATAGTAGGAGGACAGGATAGTAGAAAGCCAGCCGTTCCGAAAACGAACATTATCACATCCTGATAAGTATAAAATCCGCCCCGGGCGGGAATCGAACCCGCGGCCTAGCGCTTACAAGGCAGACGCGCCACCAACCAAGCTAACTAGGCTGACAAGTCCATTACTAACTATATATCACTGAACTTGAATCACATTATCACGTTCGCCCCTCAGGTTCACACGGGGGAGAAGCCACATCACTGTGATATTTGTGACGTTGGCTTCTCGGACAAGTTCGCGCTGAAGCGGCATCGACTGATTCACGAGAAGTACGCCCGTAACAGTACGGTAAATCAGAGCCATGACTCTCAGACCACACCGCCCCAGAGTACCCCGACCCATAGCTCCTCGCAGCTAGAAGAGTGGAAGTGTGAGGTGAGCAATAACATTGCGTTTCCGGGGTGTTCGCGCCCGCCAGACTCCAAATGAAGCTTACTCAAGCTATAGCGAGCGCTGTGTAGACTGTAAGGAGAGATGAACGAGAAGTGAACACCGGGGGATGGGTATTCGGTTCCGATTAATAGAGTTTTTGTAACCAAAATTAGCGTCCCATTAACTGAACTAAACGTTCCTTGACGAAAACTCGTTTCTGCGCATGTGCAGTTTTCGTTAAATAACGTTGAGTTCAGTTAACGGGACGCTAATTTTGGTTGCAAAAACTCTCTAATGATCGGAATTAGCTGTTATCAATTATATCTAGACCAGTGGTTCCCAAAATGTTTTCTACGTGGCCTGTCAATTGTTAACGCTCCGCGGCCCCTTTACTATATTTTATGCGCTCTTCTAGGGGGCCTTGAAATCCTTCATGACACCAGTTTGGGAATCACTGGTCTAGACAATTAAAAGAAAGTTTCCGCAAGTTTTTGTTCACGTAAAATTTGCCATATTGGACGTTTGTCCGAAATGACATTTTATACACATATGCAGTTAACGGGACGCTAATTTTGGTTGCAAAAACTCTCTAATGATCGGAATTAGCTGTTATCAATTATATCTAGACCAGTGGTTCCCAAACTGTTTTCTACGTGACCTGTCAATTGTTAACGCTCCGCGGCCCCTTTACTATATTTTATGCGCTCTTCTAGGGGGCTTGAAATCCTTCATGACACCAGTTTGGGAATCACTGGTCTAGGTCTAGACAATTAAAAGAAAGTTTCCGCAAGTTTTTGCTCACGTAAAATTTGCCATATTGGACGTTTGTCCGAAATGACATTTTATACACATATTCAAAAAACTAATATTTTTCTGCTTACTCGTATAAATGTCGGTTCGTCTAATATCGTAAATTTTTCCAAATGAAAATTTCTTTTAAATAGGTATAGGATAGGTAGGTGGTACCTATTTGGTATTTGTTCACTCGAAATTTCGTTCACTATACGTACAAATCTCCTTGACTGGTCTTCCGCACAACTCTTGCACATTGGCGCTTTAGATAACAACATTACCTACCGACCATTTATTATTATTATTATTATTATTATTACTTGAGATGTTCGTATCTTTAGAATCCTTTTATTTTAATTTATGAGGGTGCGTCAACTTTAGAATCCTTATGCTTCTATCTCTTCGGTATATTATAGCAATTTTACTCTGAAAATTTCAAGAAAAGATTTTTTTTCTTCTCTCTGATAGGCTTGCAAAATGGTACTTGGGCTGTGTTGTTTTTTAAGCGCCGACATAATCCCTGTGATGTATGTATTAACTATGTTTAACTTTACATCTACATTCTACTATTTAGAATTCTAGAACATCGTTTCACAAATCACAATGGTTCTAGTACCTATACATAGAGTAGTCGACTTATTTTTGAGGCTTGGGCTAAACTTCAAAAAGAATTATTATCACAGTATTATAGATCAACGGACTTGAAACAAACATAAAGGAAAGGGTAGTGCTTTGTAGATTCGTATAAGCTTCTAAACCCGACTTTTAGGTCTGGTTACCCCTACCATAAGCTTCAGAGTTGGCGCCTGAGGTAAGAATAGTATGAAAATTCCAAAAGCAAATATAAAAGTGTCTGAAATCTTTCCACCAGATTTTTACTATCGTATTTATATATTGATTAGAAGAAGATTTATTTATTGATCGTAAGATTGTATATTACGTTCGTAATATAGAAAAAAATAGAAAGATCGTAATATTTTATGTATTTTGTATTATTCTGTACAACCGTGGTTTAATTTTTTAGGTGTAAACAAACCTTAATGGATTAATTTATCTTCTATGCCCATTATTACACCTAAAGCCTCTCAAGTAACGTGTCGAAGCATGTGTGAGATTTGTCCCACCTAGTTTGTTACTTCAAAACCTGTGGTCTATTTCTAAAATGTATTAATTAGCTCTGAATATCGATTAGATGCTCTTTGTAGTATTAACACTATAAAGCTGTGTAGAAAAGAAAATCAAAGTGTTACCAGGCCCTGCTAGGTAATCTGTCCCTCCTGTATTTGAAACTGTGCTTTTCTAGATCCCCCCCCCTTGTAAAATACATCTTAATTTTTTTTTTTTTTTTTTTTTTTTTTTTTTTTTTTTTACCCAGCAAATCTGCATTGTACAGAAACCTGTTTAATAAGTTTAGCGTGATCTGTCCTTCGAATATACTCGTATTGGAAAATGTACTTTCATTTTATACGTTTTCTTTTTCTTTCAAGCTCTATTATTAAGCTGGATTCATTTCGTTTCTCGGACATCGAAATTTTTTTTTTAAATGGTCGCCTTCGTAATTCTGTTTGTAACTTTGTACCGTTTTGGCTTGTTTACTGGAAACAGTTACGTAGAAAAATGCCGAAAATGAACCAGCAACCTCTGTACTGAGTAGGCCTAGGTACTTTTTTTATGTTTTAAAAACTTGGTATGTATGAAATTGCTATTTATTTAGTTATTTAATATGTTTGAAAAATATGTATTTATATTTAATTTAGTTACCTAACTCTTTGAAGAAGCCGATTTCTTTTTACCTCTTTATTTAGAGCACTATGTCCGAAGTAGGTACTCCTTGGTATGTATGAAATTGCTATTTATTTAGTTATTTAATATGTTTGAAAAATATGTATTTATATTTAATTTAGTTACCTAACTCTTTTAAGAAGCCGATTTCTTTTTACCTCTTTATTTAGTGCACTATGTCCGAAGTAGGTACTTACATGGGAGTATTTTTTATTTATTGACTTGTTTTCATCGCCATTCTCAAACAATGTTGCTTATCTTCATGTCCCTACTACAAGTCTGTTCCATTGTATTATTAAATCCAAACAACCGATTTATTTACCTGTTTTTATCAACTGACATTGAAATATGTAAAGTCTGGGACATTTAAGGTTACCCAGAATAGAAATGATCATAAGGCTACTGGTTTAATAACCAAATTTTAGTGAAAAGGATGTACTTAAATATCTCAGATTTGGGGCGGCACAACAGGTCCTGCTTTATAGCTAGACGAGATTATCCAAAGCTTTAATTTAGTTGACTCTGCTGTTCGATTGTACAATTTACTTTTTAATGTGTTACGTATTGTAGTTTGTATTCTCCTTTTTTTGAAAATATGTCTCTCGTTCATTCCAAAGTAAGTTCAGAGATCTTTCTCAAATTATGTCTATCAACTAATGACTTATCGGCTTTGAATTGAACTTTGCTCTTTTCAGTTCATATTTTACTTACACCTCCCAAAAAAATTACTGATCTCCTTTTAGGTACTTCCTGGTTTCGCAAGCGTGAAAAACGTTTCATGTTGAACTAATTAGGTACAATCTCATTTTAAAAGATACTTTGCCTTCTAAAAACGTGCAAAAATGGTATGGCCAATTTATTGAATAAGTATGAAATTGCAAACCCGGGGAGGATATCTTTGTTACCACGGTTGAGTTAGTCGTTAGGTTTTATTTGTACAGATACTAGGTGTATTATTTTAGTCTACGTACCCTCAGGTGACCTAACTTCTAATTCAATCCAGATCTGTATAAGGTCAGCTATACACATAACGATAACTCGCGCCGATTCATTACAACGTGTATAATCTGCACAGTTCTTGACTCCGAAAACTGTGCAGTTTATGCTACTTTGCAAGAATTTCGTGCGAATTACCGTAATGTATGTGGCTAGCCCAAGAGAGAGACATATTTTCAAATCATCCAGAACTTCCAGAAAAATTCGATGTCCTTTTTTGTCTCCATAAAGTCCGACCATACCGGCTATATCACGTTGAATACAACAGTTTCCCATGGATAATTGAAGAACTTTGTGAAAAGGGCAAGACATAAAAGTCTGATATGACCTTACCAATGAAAAAATAAATTGTGTTTACTCATGAACTGTGGGGCAATGATTGGGGGGGTGCTCCAAAATACTCCAAATTATAGAGCAATACTTTTAATATATTGCTACACTTAGAGCAAAAAAAAACCTAAATATGGCCCTGGATATTTCACAATATTTTTGACGTCATAATATCAAGTATTCAGCGTTTTTAAAAGCTTTATATGATTTCAAACTTTTCAATCAGCTGGAAATTTTGTTGTTACTTTGTATTTTTGGATACCAACGTACTACATAATCTCAAGTGGTCCGCGAGATTTTTGGTTTATCAATAGTGGTCCGCCAATTCTAAAAGGTTAAGAACCCCTGCTTTATATGATTTCAAACTTTTCAATCTAGCTGGAAATTTTGTTGTTACTTTGTATTTTTGGATACCAACACCTAGTCCTTTTGTATTCTGTTTTCTGTTTGTTGTTGGGTACAATATGACATACTTCTTCTCGTAATCTTGTTTCACTTTCTTCGACATCTACCTATTTTTAGGGAATCTTTGGATTGATTGTTTTTTTTTTCTTTTTTTTTTTTCAAAACAGTGAGAGAGTCATAAAAAATGGACTGGTAGTTTACCGGCGAAGGGAGGGTAAAACTTCCGTTGATTTTGGGTTCCTTAATGCTTAGCATTGGATTCCTTAGCTGGTAGAAGTGGCTTTAAACCTTGGGGAAAATGATGGTAATAGAAAGTAAAAAGTTATTTCGTTGGGCTAATGTCCCGTGGTTTGTGTGCGAGTTTGGGTTCCTTAATGCTTAGCATTGGATTCCTTAGCTGGTAGAAGTGGCTTTAAACCTTGGGGAAAATGATGGTAATAGAAAGTAAAGAGTTATTTCGTTGGGCTAATGTCCCGTGGTTTGTGTGCGAAGTACTTGCCTTAGCATCAAGGACTGGATCATCAAAGAATCCCTCGGGCAAAGGAGGTTCATCAGTCTTTTCTTCTTTCTCACTGGGTGCGGCTACATCAATGTCCATGGCAACATGACTATTGTGTTTAGAGGATTGAGGTAGCGACAGTTGACCCAGACTCAGAGGTTTGGGGGTAGATGAGGAATCAAAGAAGTCATCGGGTAGGGATGATTTTGTATCGGGAGGTTTGTTTTTTTTTTTTTTTTTTTTTTGTAATACCTAGCCTCAAAGTCATGTCATACTTATTATTTTTTCTATTGGTCCAAATGAGTAAACCAATAAGTGCAGAGTTGTTGGTACCTAGGTACTACTGAACTTACTTTTAATTTGTTTTGGAGGTGGAGGGAGTGGGGCTGGAGTCTCAGCAGGCCTTTTCAAACTCGCACCATTCTGTTTAACATCTATCTGTACAGGAGCTGATTTCTTCTTACTGATATTGTCCTTGTGTTTCTTACTGTTGATGTGGATTGGCCATACAGCATCACTTTTAACTATGTTATCACAGACAATGCACCAGAGCTGGCCATCTTTATACGTGAAGACAGTGGTTAAGGAAATAAACTGGTTTACTGAACAACATAAGTACATACAAGCACATTGTGAATAATGTAAAAGCTCCATATTCCCCAATATTACTTTCCTTCTTATAGCATAAGGAAAAAAACTTTAATTTGAGAACCCATATCATACCATACCTACATTATTTTTTTTTTTTAGGAAGGGAAAAAACTTTAATTTGAGAACCCATATCATACATACCATACCTACATTATTTTATTTTATCACCTCATTACTGTGCTCATCTAGGAAGATCCCATTTATGAAATGAATAAAAAAAGGCCATTAAGGCTGAGACCTCAAGTTCACACTGAAGTGTTTAGCCAAGCACTTTCAGATGTCAACAATTCAATGAACATGTAGATGTGACCCCAGACCAAGGGAAAATATCCATGAACCCCTTCCTGTTTAGAGTTTATGTCCAATGTATTAAACCCCTAATTAACCTTTTTCAATAAATAAACCCAGTGTTATCAAATTTAATACAGGTGCATCCCCAAGTACCTATAAAGCCAAAAGTGCAACCAACATTTTATCTCTAATCATGCAATACTTGACCAATATGGCTCATGGAGTTTTATAAAGGATATTTTGCTAGTGGAGAATCAATTTTCTTGGCAATCTGCAGAATATCGTTCTTCTTCTGGGACATAAGGCGCCGTAGATCATTTTGAGTGATTTTCTTGGCCATGGCTGGGAACAGGAACTGAGATGTGTGTCACAAGCACAGCATTGGACTTTGAAGTTTGAACTGAGAAGATGATGGTCCTCAAAAAGCAGGAATAGAGAATACGAAAGCCGTCAAAAAAGGAAGATAAATTTGTTCAATAAATGTTACCTGAATTAAGAATAATTAATGGTAATGGTAATTGGAATATTGGAAACGTTTTTCACGGTTTTTCAGTTTTCAACTTTTCACTTTTCCTAAAAAAACAAACTTTTTAAAGCAGTGTTGCAACATGTACTTTGTACTCCGACTTGAGGCGCGTTAATGCGCGTTACCCGTTGGGAGAGTTTTGTCCTCTATATCGGTCGGGTACAAAAATCCGAACAAAGCGCAAAGGAAAAGAATAGAAACAAAGTACCTACCTATAACCACTTTTTGAAAGTTATTTTCAAAAAGCTTGTTCATTTTTGAAAAGACCATAATAGGTATAGTATCGACCCTCGCAGAAAATAAAGAATTTGAGCCAACTAGCTGTTTATTCTGCAATGGTTTATGGTTTTGTATCCATTTTTGACACCGTTTCTAAAGTCGAAAATTTCAAGCATGTTTAAATAGGTAAGCGGGTTCCAGGCTCCGTTGTGGACAGGACACGTCCCTGCAGATCGCCAGACCTTCGCACCATGGAGTGATGATGGTTTCGGCGGGTGTCAATGGTCCATGGTCGCCGTTGTGGACGCGCATTTATATTTATTGGCATGGTTTGTTCATTTTCTCTTGGGTCGGGACTAGACTATTAGGGTCGATGGTCAGGTTTTCCGTTGTGGACGCCTACTAAAGTAACTGCAGCAAAATAGACCGCTTGGAGATTGCGGCAGCTGCCGCTCAGTCCTGCTAAAACTCTCTAAAGAAACAACAAAAAACTGGCAACACTGCGTGCGATGGCGCGAAATTTAAAATTTTTCTTGTAAAATTAAAAATTAATCAACTTTAAAATAATTAATTAATATCATTTAATACATTTATTAGACTGAACACTAATTTAATGGCCTTTTTATATGAGAACGACCCAACGGTTCTTATTTCGGATTAAACAATGCACGTTTTCTTGGCAATCTGCAGAATATCGTTCTTCTTCTGGGACATAAGGCGCCGTAGATCATTTTGAGTGATTTTCTTGGCCATGGCTGGAAACGGGAACTGAGATGTGTGTCACAAGCAAAGCATTGGACTTTGAAGTTTGAACTGAGAAGATGATGGTTCTCAAAAAGCAGGAATAGAGAATACGAAAGCCGTCAAAAAAGGAAGATAAATTTGTTCAATGTTACCTGAATTAAGAATTAATGGTAATGGTAATTGGAATATTGGAAACGTTTTTCAGTTTTCACTTTTCCTTTTCCTAAAAAAAAAACAAACTTTTTAAAGCAGTGTTGCAACATGTACTTTGTACTCCGACTTGAGGCGCGTTAATACGCGTTACCCGTTGGGAGAGTTTTGTCCTCTATATCGGTCGGGTACAAAAATCCGAACAAAGCGGCAAAGGAAAAGAATAGAAACAAAGTACCTACCTCTAACCACTTTTTGAAAGTTATTTTCAAAAAGCTTGTTCATTTTTGAAAAGACCATAATAGGTAGTATCGACCCTCGCAGAAAATAAAGAATTTGAGCCAACTAGCTGTTTATTCTGCGATGGTTTATGGTTTTGTATCAATTTTTGACAGCATTTCTAAAGTCGAAAATTTCAAGCATGTTTAAATAGGTAAGCGGGTTCCAGGCTCCGTTGTGGACAGGACACCCCGCAGATCGCCAGACCATCGCACCATGGTGCGATGATGGTTTCGGCGGGTGTCAATGGTCCATGGTCGCCGTTGTGGACGCCCATTTATATTTATTTGCATGTTTTGTTCATTTTCTCTTGGGTCGGGACTAGACTATTAGGGTCGATGGTCAGGTTTTCCGTTGTGGACGCCTAGGTACTAAAGTAACTGCAGCAATAGACCGCTTGGAGATTGCGGCAGCTGCGGCTCAGTCCTGCTAAAGCTCTCTAAAGAAACAACAAAAAACTGGCAACACTGCGTGCGATGGCGCGGAATTTAAAATTTTTCTTGTAAAATTAAAAATTAATCAACTTTAAAATAATTAATTAATACTATTTAATACATTTATTAGACTGAACTCTAATTTAATTTATTTAATGGCCTTTTTATATGAGAACGACCCAACGGTTCTTATTTCGGATTAAACAATGCACTTTAACAAAAACTTCAATCCTTCGCGTCTGCAAAGTTCATAAATCATCAAGCGTCTTTTCCCCAAACTTCAAAGCAAAATTCAAGATGGCTGTCGCGGTTTGAAAATTCTTTTGATGGCTATTAATAAATTTCCTTCAAAAAATTTCAAGTTTCTTGGATGAAGGACCGAGGATTTCTGTGTTTCTTGAAGAATTTTCAAGAATGTAAAGGCCCAGTGTTTGAAGAAAAGTGTTTTAGATCTCTCTCGGGATTTTATTGCACCCCATGCAAGCTGCCCCCTCTTGATGTTTGGATACCAATCTGATAAAAAATAGAACTTGGGTGAGTTATGTTTTATTGAAGATCAAGGGGATCAGCGAGATGAAAGGATGTTGAGACATTCCTCTGAGAGTTACAACTGTGTTAACCTTGTTAAATGTTACAAGGCATACTCTTTATGTCTAATCTGTTAATCACACCCATCTCTCAACTTTATTATTGTAGACCTATACTCAAAAGATATTTTGGTATGACCAACATTTAGATCAGGTTTTTCCTATTGGTATGTCAGCCCACTGATCCCAATATTCCTCTGAGAGTTACAACTGTGTTAACCTTGTTAAATGTTACAAGGCATACTCTTTATGTCTAATCTGTTAATCACACCCATCTCTTAACTTTATTATTGTAGACCTACATACACAAAAGATATTGGTATGACCAACATTTAGATCAGGTTTTTCCTAGGTCAATACCTTCATTATTGTAGACCTACATACACAAAAGATATTGGTATGACCAACATTTAGATCAGGTTTTTCCTAGGTCAATACCTTCTCATTATTATATGTCCCTGAAGTTACAAACGTTGGTAGAAAAAAATCCAAAAATTATACAGGGTACGACAAAATCCCAATCCCATTTTTAAGGACCAAAGTTTTTGTTGTCTATTGTATCAAAAACTTGAGGCAAAGTTTCCACTGGCCAGCCTAGTTAGCTTAGTTGGTAGTGCATCTGCTTTGTAAGCACTAGGCCATGGGTTTGATTCCCGCCTGGGGCAGATTTTATCCTGATAGGATAATGTTTGTTCTCAGCTGGCTTTCTCCTATCCTGTCTTCCTTCTCTCTTGGGAAACCTCAGCGGTTTTGGTGTGTCAGCTCTCATATAAACATGGGTTGTAATACTCAGCGGTTTTTTGGTGTGTCTAGGCCTTTAAGGACCAAAGTTTTTGTTGTCTATTGTATCAAAAACTTGAGGCAAAGTTTCCACTGGCCAGCCTAGTTAGCTTAGTGGGTAGTGCATCTGCTTTGTAAGCACTAGGCCATGGGTTTGATTCCCGCCCGGGGCAGATTTTATCCTGATGGGATAATGTTTGTTCTCAGAACAGCTGGCTTTCTCCTATCCTGTCTTCCTTCTCTCTTTGATTTTAGGACGATAAGACCATAGCAGTTAGCAGTTACAGTTCCCTCTGTCAAACCTCTTAAAAAAAAAGTTTCCACTAATTTTGATTGAAGTTAGCATTGAAAGAGTGAGTTGGTATTACTTGTGGAAAAAATGTCCATGTAGTTTACACTGCTTATTGAGAAACTTCTTTCATTTCAGGCAACCCTGAATCCTATTGCAAAGGACTTTGGTCATTTTGTAATCACTTGTGGTCCCCTCACACATGTAAGTTGAAGTCGGAAATGTATACCATATTATTACTGTTTCCCCCTTTTAAATGATGTAAAATTTACTACTTACTGAGCAATAAATCTGTTTTATGCTCACTACAAATTGTATCCTTGAAAGTTAGTCAAAATCTGCAGCATATTATTGTGAGCAATAAATCTGTTTTATGCTCACTACAAATTGTATCCTTGAAAGTTAGTCAAAATCTGCAGCATATTATTGAAAAAAAAAAAAAATGTTTGGAATCAAGGCCAGTTGCAAATTGGAAGTATAGACACTCAACTTTGAGTAGTATGTAGTTGCCTTTTAGTAGCTGTAGTCACCTACTATAAGTTCTTTGTGAACATTTCTAATGGGCTGCAGTCCTTAATTCTAAAATACTATGGTAATAGCTTTAGGAAACATAAGAAACATCCTTGTATTCCTATTATTAATATACTGAAAAAAAAAAAAAAAAAAAAAAAATGTTTGGAATCAAGGCCAGTTGCAAATTGGAAGCATAGACACTCAACTTTGAGTAGTGTGTAGTTGCCTTTTAGTAGCTGTAGTCACCTACTATAAGTTCTTTGTGTACATTTCCAATGTGCTGCAGTCTTTAATTCTAAAATACTATGGTAATAGCTTTAGGAAACATAAGAAACATCCCTGTATTCCTACTATATTAATTTAGCCCCTTATTATTTGAAAATCTATTGCTAACACTTGGTAGTTCTCATTGTTCTTATTTTGGCTTTGTTTTATTTTCATTTTCTGTATATAATTTTCATTTTGTCTTATAATTTGTTTCTCTCTCCACTGCATTATTTTTCCTAAGGTGTTTTAGATGTTTGCTTGTAGCACTAGATGGCATTAGAATCATCCACCCAGTGGCTAGCTCAGGCCAAATCTTCATCCCATCCCGAGCCAATTTTTATTACTGAACACCGAGAGGCTAACATTATTAAAGTGCCCAAGCTCGTTTTAACTCAGAGTGTTCAGTCCAATAGGTACCTTCCCCTTGATTTGATGCATGCTGCAACTTGGAAAATGTTACTTCAGCCTTCTTTGCTGTGGGTGCCCCAAGGGGCCCTTTTTTTCTGAGAATCCTCTCTTAAAGCAACTTTGCACTTCTCACATCACAAATATTTTGAATGTTTCACAAATGGTTTTATGATTCAGCATTCAGTTGGATTACTATTAGACAACCATGTAACTCCTTTGCAATATGCCATGTCAATTTCAAGTGAGAAATGTGAAGTGCAAAGTTATTTACAGAATATTGTAAAATTCTCTTCTATCCTTTATTATTCTATTCTATGGGCTTCCAGAGATTAGGTACCTATATAAAAAAATGTAGTTAGGTACTTAAAGCCTTAGGTACTCAAACTAAAAGACAAGAATAGCCCCCTGGTGTTGGTGATGGTTGATTAACTAAAATATAAATTAAACTTATGCTATTCAACAGATACAACAATTTCATTATGTTCAGTACTCAAAGTAATGAAAGTTAAGATTAGGTTCAATACTTTGCAAGAATAAGATACAGTCCAACTCTTTTGAAATTGATTTTTTTAGAGCCTGCATTATAGTGATTATTGCATGTAAGATAGGTCTTTGTACATATTGCATGTAAGACAAGGGTAGGTTTTTTAGAGCCTGCATTATAGTGATTATTGCATGTAAGATAGGTCTTTGTACATATTGCATGTAAGACAAGGGTAGGTTTTTTTTTTTATTATTTTAATTAATCCATTAAGCCTACCTAACATGAAATAATTGAGTATGTATACAATAGTATATACAGATAGTGAAGTTTATAAGAAAGAACAGCTAAAAGAGATTTAACTGCCTTCTAAAATCTTGATGTGTCTGTCATTTCAAATGATTATTAATTTCTCAAATAATGCTGCATGTCCCAAACTACAAAATAATCTTTGCAATAAAAGTTCTGAAAGAAAAAGAACAACAACAACAAAGAAAAAGAACCCATGTCACCCATATGGGCTTCCAGAGGTCCAAATAAGGCTCAAAATCTTTTTTATATATACCTATATAAAAAAATGTAGTTAGGTACTTGAACAAAATTTTCACCAAGTTTTGCCTTATGACTTATGACACTTACATAAGTCTAGGGTTAATACAACCTATCAAATTCCTAGAAAACAAATTCAAATTTTTGACATTTTATGACACCTACTTTTGAATTTTTTGTTCCAGGTTCACACAAGCTGAACAAGGGTCGACCGCCATTAACTATCGCACCAATTGTGTACAGAATGAAAATCAGCAACAAGCTCACAAAGAAATGTTTGACCCAAATATGCAACAGAGTCAGCAGCAAGCTCAGATGTACGTCGTGGACAAGAAGAACTCAGATGCCAAGGTATGAATCAATCCATCATGTCTAATGGAATTCCATTTGTAAAATGCCAATGCAAATGTACTTACCTATGTGTAAAAACTGTAGGCTTTCCCAAAAAAAAAAAAAAAAAAAAAAAATCAATCTGAGATGAACCAGAAAAGTTGGAAAGTTTAGGATCATCAATTATGTACTGACCTATGAATATTTTTGCTTCACAGGTATCTTCAGTCTCTGAGTTTCCATTCTGCTACAATGTAAACATGCTACAGAAACAAGCCAACAATTCTGGCTCCTCCAATCTCAGCACAGCCATCTCCTCGGATGACAAAGGCTGCTACAGGTTTGATGTTGGACAACCTTTCACGTACAACTATGCACTGGTCAATCAGATGTCCCTGGCTGCTGCAGCCAACAGTGCACAGTTCAAGTGTGAAGTGTGTGGCCTTGTGTTTGGACATTTGTCCTTGCTCAACCATCACAAGAGAATACACAACGCAGCTGCTGTCACTACCACGTCCACCAGTTCCAATAATTCAAACGCTATCCAGTCTCAATCCCAAGTAGAAACACGCACCTACTCCTGTGAACAGTGTGGCTCTTGCTTTAATAACTCAAGTGAGCTCAAGTCACACAAACTCACGGCACATCCAAAGCCTAAGAACTGTAATACATGTGGTGTGGAGCTAGACTGTGAACATTACAAGGGAAAGAAGAAATACATCAAGTGTGAGAATTGTTCGAGTGTGCCGCCTGCTAATAACTACTCAGGCAATGACTCTGGCTCCGAGAACTCCTGTACAACAAGCAAGGGACAACATCCTGTCAAGCGACGTGGGATGGCAATAATTGAAGAACTTTGTGAAAAGGGCAAGACATAAAAGTCTGATATGACCTTACCAATGAAAAAATAAATTGTGTTTACTCACGAAAAATAATAATAAGCAGGACGGACGGTCTGGTTCTCGTGTTCTATGACTGAAATGAAGACAAAAATCGTAGAATCATCGAATCAAAGCTGAACGTTGAATAACATTTATTCCTTTTTCCTTGTAAATAACCATTGAAAATAGGTCTTCGTTTATGTATTTTTCCTCTTCCTTTTATCCTGTACATAGAACAATGTGTATTTAAAATTTCTTTTTAACTTCTAAAACTTCATTAGTTTTATTTTCCCGTGTATCTTTTTCCCCTTCCTCTTTCTTTCAGTTTTATTTTTACCTATTTAATTTCCTTTGGACTTCTATTTATATTAAACCCCAAACAAAAATATAAATAAATATCCCCTAAATTCGAGAAAACAGATTTTTAAGAAAATGAACTTGTGTAAATTATTTCTTTCTAGCTGCATTTGTGATTCGGGAATTGAATCCTAAAATAATAATTCTAGAAATAATAAAAGAAACAAAAAATAAATTGAGAAAAAAAATTGCGAGAGGTTTTTTCAAGCTTCCCAGACTGTCTGGTAGCAAGGTCCCCACCCGAATGCCCACTAGAGATGTGTAAAGATTCATTGAGCTAAAAAAATGAACTACTCTTTTCAGTGAACTAGATCCTCAAGAGTAGCGTAAAGATTCATTGAGCTAAAAAAATGAACTACTCTTTTCAGTGAACTAGATCCTCAAGAGTAGTTCTTTCAAAACTTGTAACTCGCTCTTTAGTTCCCTACCCTATACAATAAACAATAACCATCTGTATGCTGTACGAGACCGAGAGTTTTCTGTCTTTTTCTTTCTACATTTGAGTGAGAGAGATGGCGTTTTTCGTCAAAAATGGCAAATCAAAAATGGATTTTCAGATTGTAAAAAAGAAAATCGTCAAAAAAAATTTCACGAAAGAAAAAGATAATAATAAAAGAATTCAATTGAATCTCTTATTATTATCTTTTTCTTTTCTGTTTTTCACCTGCCTTAGGCCCGGATTCAAAGATCAAATCGGACGATTCCGCGCATGTGCCCTGCGTAGAAAGTATCAGAGAAGAGTTGCGGAGTCAAAGAGCGAGTTGAAAAAAAGAGTAGTTCCTTTTACTGAGTAGCTCAGTTGGGATTCAATCCCAAAGATGAGTCAAAAGTCGCATCTCTAATGCCCACCCCAGGTACCTAACTTTGGTGGAACAGCGTCGAAGTTCAGAAAGAGGAGGAGCCAAATCAGAATGGTAGGGAAACTTTCCCCTACACTGCCTTTGAACGAATAGCATCATAGAGAAAGCTGGAGATCATGCGTAGGAAAATTTCCCCTCTCTTGAATCTGATTTGGACTTCACTTTCTGAACATTTTCACGATGCTGGTAAAGTTAGATACCCTGGGGGGCATTTGGGTGGGGACCTTGCAATTTGACTATCTGAGAAGCTTAAACTTCTAGCAATTTTTTCCCGATTTACTCAGGAAAAACAACATGCTATGTGCCGCGATTACGAGGTGTTAAATTGGGTCAATAAATAATTATCAGGATTTTTATTTCAATAAATTGGTTAAAAAAAAAGGAATAAAATAATAATTATAATAACAACTCTTTAAATAGAATAGTAAAATACAGCGATAGAGATCAAAGGAAAATATTTAAGAATTAGCAAAATATTCACATCATATTAATTTTATCATTTCAATTGCAGATTCATAGGTAATGTTATTTCAGTATTAAGAAAATATTTAAGAATTAGCAAAATATTCACATCATATTAATTTTATCATTTCAATTGCAGATTCATAGGTAATGTTATTTCAGTATTTATCTGAAAGTCTTGAATATTCCCAACATAATCATCATGACAGAGTACTTCATATTCATTCCATTTTTTCGGATGACCTTAAAGTAGAATTCACCAGTTCCCAACGAATCAGTCACTAAAGTTAAGCAACGTTACGCGTGATTAGTATCCAGACGGATGACCATATGGTCAATTGCGTGCTGGCCCCACTCAGGTCGGGTGAGGTCAATCAGTAAATGTGGGTAGGCGGGTAATCTGTCGCAGAATAGAGGGTAAAAACCCTCGTCATTAAAAACCTTGCCAGTTGAAAATCTCAGTGACTATAAACCCCATAAAAAACTCTTCTTTCTGATTCTACATTTAACCGCTAGTTGGAACGACCAGTTCCCGAATCTCCAGTCAAACTTGTACGTTTGTCTACTTTTGACTAACAATATTCTCAATAATCTCTGACAAGTCCTCAGCACCTTCGTCACACTCAAAATCATCCATGTCAAAACTATCATACTCTTTTCGTGTACTCAAACGAGTTGGAATACTACTACAGCCTCTATTAGATGACCTTATCTCAGTGACTATAAACCCCGTAAAAAACTCTTCTTTCTGATTCTACATTTAACCGCTAGTTGGAACGACCAGTTCCCGAATCTCCAAACTTGTACGTTTGTCTACTTTTGACTAACAATATTCTCAATAATCTCCGACAGGTCCTCAGCACCTTCGTCACACTCAAAATCATCTATGTCAAAACTATCATACTCTTTCCGTGTACTCAAACGAGTTGGAATACTACTACAGCCCCTATTAGATGACCTGTGATAAAGACTAACTTCTTGATGACCATCTTTCGTATTATTTGTAGACCTGATGTTACAAAGACCCCTAGATTTACGCGTATGAGGAGAAGAAAGACCCCTTGATATACTCGTATTAGAAGAATGAAGACCCCTAGATATATCCGTATTAGGAGGATAAAGACCCCTAGATACAATACTATTAGAAGCAAGGTTGTTGACCTCCCTAGGGGTACTTACAAGGGGAAGTTTATGCCTCACCAGAGGACTTGAGGTATTCCAATCACTCAGTTTAGAATCGGAAAATTTCTCATAGCTGAAATTCGCCTGGGAAAACTTTGGACTTTGTTCCATTGCGATTGGCGAAGCACAGTTTCCTAGTGTGGTTTCAGTGAAACTCATGCTTTCCAAGCTTTGATTGTGATGTATTCTTTCCTTACTTTGGTTGGGATGTGACTCGAAATCAGCGAAATCCATTGTTTTTGTGTTGAAACTATCCAGCAAGATCAGAGATGGATCGTTTAATTTGTCGAATTTCTTGGGAGAATCGTTCATGTCAGTGATGTCTATTTTGTTTGGGACTACTGAATCGTCAATTGTTACGTTGGAAATTATGGAAATATCACACATTTTTGAAGAATTGGTTGTTTCAGGTTTCTTATTGGGAGAACTATGCTCGATTTCAGAAATGTTTCTTTCCTTTTCAGGGCTGAAATTTATTTTGTTTTCTACCAATGAATCATTGAAATTTATCTTGTTCTCTACCAACGAATCGTCCAATATTACGTAGGAATTGGTAAATATATTGCAAGTATTTGTGTCGCGTTTCGTTCTGGAATTATCGTCCATTTCATTGGTAATGTTCATTCTAGTTTTATTTGAGGCTAAATCGTCAGCTACTACATTAAATATGTCTATTTTAGAGCCGTTTGTCATGCTTATATCTGAGAAAGTGAGATTTCTAATTTTCTCCGAACATTTACTAGATAAATTCTCACTTCGGTCGTTAGTAAGTCCGATGTCTGCTAGTTCATCAAAATCGTCTAATACAGGTTGTTTCTTTACCTTTTTCCGATCCTGTTTGTGTTCTTTGCTCAATATTTTACACGCTGTATTGAACGAGTAGTTCAAAATGTCATCGTCGTCAATTAGATAGACAGATTCGGCTTTATCTTCACCCTTACTAATCTCATCTTCTTTTCTATATTCTCTAGTTTCCTGTAGGACTCTGTCCAATTTCCTAGCGGTTGCTTTGTCTATTGGGAGACTTTCATTCATAGAGGTATCTCCAACAACGTTATCTACGTTTCTATAATCACTAGTTTTCCATAGGTTGTCTGATTTTCCCGCGATTCTGTTGGAGAGACTTCCATTCATGGAGACATCCCCAATAATATTGGATATATCCAGCACATCTCTTTTCATTCTATGTGTGTCGGTGTCTTCAATAATGATCGAATGCATGTCATGTTTAATGTCAATTGCTTCTTTATCTAAATGTTCAATGTCACTTGCTTCTTTATATCTGTTTGATAGACTATTGATCCTATTTGTGTTTATGGATAAAGAGTTCAGTGAGGTATTCAATAGGTTTATCGATTCGTCAATGTCTTCTATGCCATTTGGAGCTGTTTCTGTTTGGAAGTATGTTCGAATGTCCACAGCGCCTTTATTTTCCTTTTTAGATTTATCAGCTCTTTTTTTCGTGTTTTCTGTTTTGGGGTTTTTCTTTCGTGTTTCCTTCTTGGTTTTCTCAGGTTTGGTTCGATTTTCGTTAGTGCTTTTGTCCTTTTCAATATGTTGATGACTCTGTTCACTGGGAAAGTCGGCATTATAATCTGTGTTGATTTCATGCAGAATATCAGTGTCTTTGTTAGTTTTAGCTTTGCCGCGTTTGGTTTTGGGTTTCGGAATTTCGTTGGGATCATTTTCTTTGTTCTTCTTGGTGACTGCCTTCTTCTTGCCTGAAATGCAGAAATAAAGAATAAAGTTAAAATAGTCGTGACGTCAAATATCTAAATACATTCTTTAAACTCGTTGATGGTATGATAGTATTTCTCAAATCGATTTATTTCAGGATCTAGAAATCGTAGGTTCGCCAGCCTAGTTAGCGTGAAAGGTAGCGCGTCCGCGTTGTAAGCGCTAGGTCACGGGTTCAAATCCCGCCCGGGCCGGATTTTAGCTAAGGGTCGTTCTCGGAATGTCTGACATTCTCCTATCCTGTCTCCCCTCTTCACTTTCGGGACGATAAGACCTAAACAGTTACAGTTCCCCTATCAAACCTTACATTACTTTCCTTCCTGTAGGATAAGGAAATTCACCCCATTACATTACTTTCCTTCCTGTAGGATAAGGAAAGTAAAAAAGTCACAGGAAAAAAAAAAAAATAATAATTTAAAACAAAACGGATATTTCCGACCATTTCCCGATTTTGAAAATTTGGACCGATTGCAATACTTTCATTACTAGTATAGCTCCGCTATACTGTAGTAATAGAAAGTAAAAAAAAAAGATAATAATAATAAATAATAATGAGCACATGAATTCTATTACTGTGTCAACTCACCTTTAGCCTTCGTCTCCAAAAACGCGCGCACAACCTCCGGATATTTCGCCTCAAACAACGCCTGGGGTTCCTCCGTGTTCACATCAAACTCGCTCCATTTCACCACATAGCCTTTGATCCCGCGTGTAGTTTTAGCGTTGAGAATCAACTCGGGAGTCAAACTAGAATCGGTGTGAGTCAAATGCCATCGCGTGAGAAGGGGGAGGACTTTCTCCAGGGCGTACGTTGAGTCCCATGCTAGCTTGATGTCAGCTAGTTTCTGTACAAATGAACGTAAACATGTCAATATCAATTACTCACAGTAAAAAAGAGAGTCAAAACAAAGTTTCATGTATCTATTTGATTAAAAAGAAAAAAAAATGGTACCTAATTACTTTGGACTTTTTCTATATTAATAAAACGGGGTCGGCGTTTCTTGTCCGTCCCTTCCAGGCAGCCCTTGGAAACAATTTTTAACTTTTTTTATGACCCCTCTGGTAGGTAGGTACTTATTCCCTCTGGATGGGGCAGGGGTTCCCTAATGTGTTGATAGTGTTTCTGATGATGTTTTTCTTTTTATTCATAAAGGATTAATAAAATACACGTACTATTTTGGACTTCCACCCCAAGAATCACGCCAAGGTAGGAAAATGTAAGGTATAAGTAAGTTCTTTATTCTCTTCTCACTCTTATTCTAAACGCTTTTTCGATCTTGTAATACTATTTTTAATGAGGTTTGATAAAGGGAACTCTAATTGTTAAGGTCTTATCGTACCGAAATTGAACAGAGAAGGAGGATAGGATAGTAGAAAGCCAGCCGTTCTGTTGATAGTGTTTCTGATGATGTTTTTCTTTTTATTCATAAAGGATTAATAAAATACACGTACTATTTTGGACTTCCACCCAATAATAAAAGAATTCAAATTGAATCTCTTATTATTATCTTTTTCTTTTCTGTTTTTCACCTGCCTTAGGCCCGGATTCAAAGATCAAATTGGACGATTCCGCGCATGTGCCCTGCGTAGAAAGTATCAGAGAAGAGTCGGGAGTCAAAGAGCGAGTTGAAAAAGAAGAGTAGTTCCTTTTACTGAGTAGCTCAGTTGGGATTCAATCCCAAAGATGAGTCAAAAGTCGCATCTCTAATGCCCACCCCAGGTACCTAACTTTGGTGGAACAGCGTCAAAGTTCAGAAAGAGGAGGAGCCAAATCAGAATGGTAGGGAAACTTTCCCCTACACTGCCTTTGAACGAATAGCATCGTAGAGAAAGCTGGAAAGCTCAGTTGGGATTCAATCCCAAAGATGAGTCAAAAGTCGCATCTCTAATGCCCACCCCAGGTACCTAACTTTGGTGGAACAGCGTCGAAGTTCAGAAAGAGGAGGAGCCAAATCAGAATGGTAGGGAAACTTTCCCCTACACTGCCTTTGAACGAATAGCATCATAGAGAAAGCTGGAGATCATGCGTAGGAAAATTTCCCCTCTCTTGAATCTGATTTGGACTTCACTTTCTGAACATTTTCACGATGCTGGTAAAGTTAGATACCCTGGGGGGCATTTGGGTGGGGACCTTGCAATTTGACTATCTGAGAACCTTAAACTTCTAGCAATTTTTTCCCGATTTACTCAGGAAAAACAACATACTATGTGTCGCGATTACGAGGTGTTAAATTGGGTCACCAGGAATTGATTCACGTTCGGTTTACTCCACTGGAATTTAACTCGAGGCGCTTCCTTGTGATCGTTCTGCAGGAATTCAGCTAGAAGATCGCGACAGGGGAAGTCTGGATCCTGTAGAGCCTTCGCTCTAATTTGAAGCTCACTTTTCAATTCCCTGTTGAACAGAGGAAAAAGCATAGAATATACGCTTGTTTATCCTGCCAGAATGAGACTGTAAAGCCCGTTTCCTCCCGCAGTTTAAACAAGGTCTGTAAGCGCTAGGCCGCGGGTTCGATTCCTGCCCGGGGCGGATTTTATCCTGATGGGATGATGTTCGTTCTCGGAACGGCTGGCTTTCTCCTATCCTGTCTTCCTTCTCTCTTCGATTTCGTGACGATAAGACCATAGCAGTTGCAGTTCCCTCTGTCAAACCTCTTAAAAAAATAATAATAAAAAAAAAACAAGGTCTTTATATTTCACAGGTAAAGTTTATAAATATGTAAATAAAACCTTGTTTACATTATAAAAAAAAAGAAGAAAAAAAAATATTTGTTGATAAAAGTGTTAGGAGAGGCATTCATAGGGGTGTGTTTTCCTTTCCCTTTTGGAAACTGAAATGGCGTGGCGTCTGTACTAAACCAAAGGAAATAAAAGATGGCACGCCATTGGAATCGGTCCCATTCCGAAAGGAAAACATACCTAGTTACCTAGTTTTACTCATATAAACCAATTCGCGATGGATCATTGAATTGCCAAAGTCAAGTAACGTTGCGCTCGGTTAGTAACCGCATGGGTGACAATCTGGACAATGTAATAAGGTGAGTTAACTTACGGTGAGATGGATTTGTCTTTCTTCACGTCAATATTGTCCATGTGAGTGTTTTGACGCCAGCTTTGTATCCTGCAAATTCAACAAAGCTTTTAATACCACTGTATGCTTGGGTTAACTTACGTGACTTATTTCCGAGTATTTTATACTCCAAACGTTTTTTTTTTTTTTGAGACTACACGTTGAACATGCTGCTATATTAATTAAATAATGACAATATAAGATATGACAAAATAAAGATAAATTCGTAGTAGCTTAACCCATCCTTTAGGGCTTTTTGTGTACGGAGTTAAGAGGAACACAGATGCCACTTAAAAGAAAGCTAGGAAAAAACAATGCCTTACCTGTCCAATATGTCTCCATCATGCACAGACTGAAAGAACTTGAGAGCCGACTCCTTACCGACGCCACTCACACCCTTGTTATAATCACACCCACACAGCAACGATAGCGCTATGAGCTTGTTCCTACCCAGTCCCAAGCGAGATTGTATCTCGTCCATATGATACGTGTCTACACTGCCTCCCCCAGCACAACTCGTGTTGAAATGACGATACACCTGTGTGCAAATAGATACATAGTTAATATGGATAGAGAACGTTATGAGCACGTTCCTACCCCGTCCCAAGCGAGATTGTATCTCATCCATATGATACGTGTCTACACTGCCTCCCCCAGCACAACTAGTGTTGAAATGACGATACACCTGTGTGGAAATAGATAACAGATGAAATTTTAGACTGACATTTCTGACTCCTTTTTCACTCTCTCAAAAGGTTTCATGGAGAGAACTGTGACAACGGAGGTCTTATCATCCCGAAATCGAAGAGAGGATATAACAAAGCATACCGTTCTGAGAACGAACCTTATCCGTTTAGGATAAATTCACCCCAGGCTTTGAAAAGTTTAAATCAGGGTTTATACGCTTTTACCGGAATGAAATTCCATAACTATTCCAGAAAATTTCCATGAGTTTTCCAGAAAATTAGGGGGCGGAGGTACTTGAAAATCAGTAAGATTATCCCTTTATTTAAATAAAATATGCAATATACAGAACGTCAAAGAATATGATGGGGAATGGGCCGCAGGCCGTTTTCCGAAAAACTTGATATTTAATTTGACCATTTTTAATTTTTGACCGGGTGGCAAATTCCATGACTTTTCCAGGTTGTCCTTAAATTTTCACGATCTTCCATGACTTTTTGACCGATTTTCAGATTCCATGACTTTTCCAGGTTTTCCAGTTTTTTCAGGTCGCGTATAAACCCTGTAAATTCAAATAAAAGCTACATTAAAAGTTACCTTGACCGCTCCGTACAGGAAAACATCACTATCTTGGGTCACTACTCCATCCACAAGCTGAAATCAGAAGAGAAAGGAACTTTAAATAATACCACATGAAGTTAGAAGAGGAAGAGATACGTAAGTCTCACATGCAGAGTGATTCCTCTTCTTATTCTTCCGAGTCCACAGCTTCCACCACGTCCTCCATGATTCAAGGAAAAGACGCTCCAACGGGGAGGTTGGAAAAAGATAATCCACCTAAACTCTACATTTTTTTATAGCTAATATTTTTCTGCTTACTCGTATAAATGTCGGTTCGTCTAATATCGTAAATTTTTCCAAATGAAAATTTCTTTTAAATAGGTATAGGTAGTTGGTACCTATTTGGTATTTGTTCACTCAAAATTTCGTTCACTATACGTACAAATCTCCTTGACTAGTCTTCCGCACAACTCTTGCACATTGGCGCTTTAGATAACAACATTACCTACCGACCATTTATTATTATTATTATTATTATTATTACTTGAGATGTTCGTATCTTTAGAATCCTTTTATTTTAATTTATTATGGTGCGTCAACTTTAGAATCCTTATGCTTCTATCTCTTCGGTATATTATAGCAATTTTACTCTGAAAATTTCAAGAAAAGATGGTGCGTCAACTTTAGAATCCTTATGCTTCTATCTCTTCGGTATATTATAGCAATTTTACTCTGAAAATTTCAAGAAAAGATTTTTTTCTTCTCTCTGATAGGCTTGCAAAATGGTACTTGGGCTGTGTTGTTTTTTAAGCGCCGACATAATCCCTGTGATGTATGTATTAACTATGTTTAACTTTACATCTACATTCTACTATTTAGAATTCTAGAACATCGTTTCACAAATCACAATGGTTCTAGTACCTATACATAGAGTAGTCGACTTATTTTTGAGGCTTGGGCTAAACTTCAAAAAGAATTATTATCACAGTATTATAGATCAACGGGCTTGAAACAAACATAACGAAGGGTAGTGTTTGTAGATTCGTATAAGCTTAACCCGACTTTTAGGTCTGATTACCCCTACACCTAAGCTTCAGAGTGGGCCTGAGGTAAGAATAGTATGAAAATTCCAAAACAAATAAAAGTGTCTGAAATCTTTCCACCAGATTTTTTACTATTCGTATTTATATATTGATTAGAAGAAGATTTATTTATTGATCGTAAGAATGTATATTACGTTCGTAATATAGAAAGATCGTAATAATTTATGTATTTTTGTATTATTTGTACAACCGTGGTTTATTTTTTTAGGTTAAACAAACCTTAATGGATTAAATTTATCTTCTATGCCCATTATTACACCTAAGCCTCTCAAGTAACTGCTTTACATCTACATTCTACTATTTAGAATTCTAGAACATCGTTTCACAAATCACAATGGTTCTAGTACCTATACATAGAGTAGTCGACCTATTTTTGAGGCTTGGGCTAAACTTCAAAAAGAATTATTATCACAGTGTTATAGATCAACGGACCTGAAACAAACAAAGATGACCTGTGATAAAGACTAACTTCTTGATGACCATCTTTCGTATTATTTGTAGACCTGATGTTACAAAGACCCCTAGATTTACGCGTATGAGGAGAAGAAAGACCCCTTGATATACTCGTATTAGAAGAATGAAGACCCCTAGATATATCCGTATTAGGAGGATAAAGACCCCTAGATATACTACTATTAGAAGCTAGGTCATTGACCTCCCTAGGATACCTATACATAGAGTAGTCGACCTATTTTTGAGGCTTGGGCTAAACTTCAAAAAGAATTATTATCACAGTGTTATAGATCAACGGACTTGAAACAAACAAAAGGAAGGGTAGTGTTTGTAGATTCGTATAAGCTTAACCCGACTTTTAGGTCTGGTTACCCCTACACATAAGCTTCAGAGTGGGCCTGAGGTAAGACTAGTATGAAAATTCCAAAGCAAATAGAAGTGTCTGAAATCTTTCCACCAGATTTTTTAGTATTCGTATTTATGTATTGATTAGAAGAAGATTTATTTATTGATCGTAATATAGAAAAATCGTAATATTATGTATTTTTGTACAACCGTGGTTAATTTTTTTAGGTTAAACAAACCTTAATGGATTAAATTTATCTTCTGTGCCCATTATTACACCTAAGCCTCCCAAGTAACTGTCGAAGCATTGTGATTTGTCCCACCTAGTTTTACTTCAAAACCTGTGGTCTATTTTTTCTAAAATGTATTAATTAGCCTGAATATCGATCGAGATGCTTTTTGTTAGTATAAAACTATAAAGCGGTGTAGAAATAGAATCAAAGTGTTACCAGGCTGCTAGGTAATTCTGTCCTTCTGTATTTAAAAATCTAATAATATTCGCATACGTTGCGTCCTTCTGAGGTGAAGATAAAGCACGCTCTCCCTTTCCCCATCTTCTCTCTCTCTCTCTTCCTCCTCAGTTCCTTAAATTGTCCACTGTGTTCTATAATTTCATAAGTATTTTCTGTAATAAGACTAATAAGTAATAAGTAAATGGAGATATCTGTACATAACTACATAAACCTTTTTACTTTGAGAAATACTCGTAAGTCCTTTAGGAAAGGGAATCTGAAAAGGAAAAGCCTTAACTGCCCAAATTTACCACACTACCTGTTGGCACTATCAGATGTCCTCACAAAGTCCTCTCAATAAACTGAAGAGCACCTTCATATATTATTATTATTATATGAAATAAATGTATATTACATACAATAAAATGTATAAAACATAAACATAAATATAATTATTATGAAATCACTTAGCGGGAAAAATAAGGGAGAGAGAGAGAGAGACGGCTAGTCGGCGGCCCTATCATCGATCCATGTAGAGAGAGAAAGAAAGAGAGAGGGAAAGAAAGAGAGAGTGAGAGAGAAAGAGGGGTGAGGAGAAAGAAAGGAAACCCCCAATATATTAGATTTGGAAGAGAGAAGGAGAGAGAGGGAGAATGAGAGATAGCCAGAGAAAGGTACCGAGGGGAAGAGAGAGAGAGAGGGATGAGGTGGGTATTTTCAGACTTGTATACTACACACAATACATGTGATTTTTGCCCATCCTCTCTCTCTCCCTTCCTCCCCTCTCTCTCTCTCTCGCGTATTTAATAGCCCAAATTGGTATTGGTATAAGAGTAGGGCCATCGGCTATAATGAACGCCCTATGTCACTGCAACCTGATTAGATCTTTTGTGACTACCCAAATACCCACCTCTCCAAGTTGAAAAGCACTAAGAAACAATCAGTAAATTATTTTAAGCACTATCTCCTTATTCTCACTTCTTAAAATTCTTACTGAGGGTACCGCAGAATCTCATACATATGTACTTCAGTCATGGCAGGTACCCGCACCCTGGTCGATAGCCATAGCATAATTTTCAATTTCGACTTGCGGAGAGTGCAGGCCAATAAAAACTTTCAGGGTTATTAGTTTTTTTTTTCAGTGTGAGCAAAAAATCAAGAGGTGTCTATGTACCTCCTTCATGAGGGCCATCAGGCCATAAATTTCAATTTTTAGGAGTCGTAAACTATATGAACCTTGCCCTGGCTTTTATGATGGTTCCAATCTGAATATACAGGGTGTGTCACAAATTAGAATGGACCTGAATATCTCATAGATACTCGTACATCATTTACATCTTTTGATGGTGTAGCGTGTAGATAACATCTTCGAGCAGCCTAGGACACGTTTCGTTCTTGTTAGAACTCATCAGCTAGACATAGTTCTCAGGTGCTGGGTACTTTGGGAGTAGTGTTTAAACTGACTGATGAAAATTTTGGGGAAGTAGGAGAAGTTGTGCTCCGCAAAGTAACAATCTTGTGAATACCTACCAACTTTTGCGGAATTCGTACACTTTTCCGTCAGAATAGAACAAATATTTGATCATGATAACAAGCTTTTAATGCCTATCAACGCTAAACTGATTATGAAAGGGCTTCGGCGTTTTATTCACCACCATATTTGAGAAATCGTAAGTAAGTATTTACCCCCATCGACAGCAATAGAAACACCATCAATAAAAACGCAAGGCGAGAGCTATGAAATATATTAGGGGTGACATTTTTAACGAGATTTCCAGGTATTCCATTTTCAAACAATGGAGAACAAAATCTATTTGAGACAAAAGATTGGAGCGAGGTTTCAATACCCTTTGACTACTGGAAAGTATACTTAATAGGTGTTGGGAAAAAAATTCACCCAGGCTAATTAGCTTGGAGAGTAGCACGTCTGTCACTTGTGTGTGCTAAGTCGGCCGTGGGTTCCATTCCCAGTTTCCCAGCCGAAGCGAACTTTATCCTAATATTCAAATCCTAAACATCTCGGAACAGCTGGTCTTCTCCTATCCTGTCCTCTTTCCTTAAGTATATTCTATTTCGGGAGGAGGGGAAGAAAGTAGAAGTGGAATGAGAGAGAGGAAACGTGTGTAGCAAATGTGTGTGCTGTGTGTGGAGAGAGGGGGAGAGAAGAGGATGTGGAGGATTGTGTGCAGAAGGATGAGAGGTGGAAGAGGGGAGGGGGAGGAGTAGTAGGAGGGGGGTAGGAGAATGAAAGGGAAGAGGGTCAGAACCTGGTTCGTAATAATTTTAATATTAAAAAAAGAAAACAACAATAAAGTATTATTATTAAAAATCTAATAATATTCGCATACGTTGCGTCCTTCTGAGGTGAAGATAAAGCACGCTCTCCCTTTCCCCATCTTCTCTCTCTCTCTTCCTCCTCAGTTCCTTAAATTGTCCACTGCAATGTGTTCTATAATTCCATAAGTATTTTCTGTAATAAGACTAATAAGTAATAAGTAAATGGAGATATCTGTACATAACTATTATAAACCTTTTTACTTTGAGAAATACTCGTAAGTCCTTTAGGAAAAGGAATCTGAAAAGGAAAAGCCTTAACTGCCCAAATTTACCACACTATTATGAACAAGCTTCGTGTGCGGGTAGGGAAATTATGAACAAGAAATAAATACAATCAGGGAAATTATGAACAAGAAATAAATACAATCAGGGAAATTATGAACAAGAAATAAATACAATCAGGGAAATATTAACTAGAGCTAAATTCAATCCAATGCTCTTACGGGGACTGCCACAAAAAATCCCAGGCAGAGCCTGAAAAATTCCCTCAATATTATTCGAAATTCCCTTATCTGAGCCATGCGCTAGGCCAAGTCCCAGCAAGCAGTACTTAGTGTATCTTTACATTCCTTATTTCATAATTTTCTAAGCCACTACAGCAAGGTACATACTATTCACTACCATCAACTGAGAGAAAGAGGAACCATCACGCAAGGGCACACAGCGCGCTCACTAATTTTCAACGTCTTACCATCAACTGAGAGAAAGAGGAACCATCACGCAAGGGCACACAGCGCGCTCACTAATTTTCAACGTCTATTGTTACACGCATCAAGAGTACCTATTAACATCGCCACGACAGTTAGATACTTAACCTACCATCTAATTGTGTTTAATTAAGTCCAGGGAGAGATTATACCAGCTTAATCTGCAGCAATCTTGTCCACCCAGCATTAATTCCTTTCTCATTAATTAAACGATGTACCAATATACTTGGGAGCATAGTACACAATAAGATAGATACAGTGATTCTCAACCGGGGGTACGCGTACCCCTGTGGGGGTCCGCGAGACAAAAGTAAATTTTGAATTTGGACGGCTTATCAGTGCAGTACAGTCCAAAAACCCCTGTGGGGGTCCGCGAGACAAAAGTAAATTTTGAATTTGGACGGCTTATCAGTGCAGTACAGTCCAAAAAATTGCTGAATTTTGACCTCAAGGTAGGTACTTACTGAAGTACTGAATATTTTCAAAAGTGGTACTGTTTAAAACTCAGTAGTAATGGTACACATCAATCTAGGTATGGGTACCCGGACTACCCGGTACTTATTATGGTGCTAGTGGGGGTTTGTGAGATTAAATCTATTGGTTAGTTTTATAATAAGATCGACCAACAAATTCTGATGATCTAGTGGAAACTTTGTTAAGATTTAACATATAGAATCAGATATTTAAATACGAGTATACATAATTTACTTCAGTAGTTTATAATGATAGTCTCAGAAAATTTCCTTTATGTGTTCCAATTTGTTGAAAAAAAGGTTCGAAATTGCACTTTTTTGGTGACGTGTGTTACCAAACGTCATGATTTTCGGAAGGTATTTGGCTAACGAACGAAATCCATTCGGTTCTTGACTGTAGATACAACGAAGGCTTCTCGTAACCCAGCACTGGTTTCTAGTCTCATAATCCAGGGTTCGGATTCATTAGTTCGACTGTCACTTTCAGTGATGCTCAAATGTTCATCATCTTCAGTAGAATACATCTATGGATAGAATCTGGTAGAATACTAACTTTTACAAGTACTATGGTCAACAAATCATATACATACCCACCACAGTAAGATCTTCCCTGAGTGCCATCTACATCTCTCTACCAACCTAAGGTACCTCTCTCCTAACCAATAAAAAGAAATGGAATGAATAAATAAACATTTCTTATTATCATTTTGGGTTATGGGAAGAACCACTTTTTACCCTGGATCCTTGGATCTTGGGATCTTCTTTGATTATGAGATATTTGATCTGATTAGAAATTTTTGATTTGAAATGAGACAAGATGGATATCGAATTTTTGATTACTGATCTTCCAATCTTTTCTTCGAAATCGATTATAAGTTTCCTTCTATATCAACGTTGGTTTGTTTCTATCTTTATGAGATTTGGAAATAGAAACCTACTATATCATTCCAAGTTTCCATCCCTTGTTCCTAATATTGAAATGATTGGTAGGTAGGTGTATTCGATAGTTTTGATCAGAATAATCATATAAAAATATTAAAATAGGTACTTATATACATTAGAGAAAACTCATCTAAAATACCCATTATGGATACCAACATAGGTGATTTGGTTTCAATTCCTAGGGCGCAATCACATATTATTATTATACTTCTAGCACGTGGTTATAGTCAAATGATGGTAACTAAACCTAAAGTATAGGCGTACAATAATATAGAACCTCCCTAAGACTATATAACCTTCTGGGAGGAATTTAAAGGTCGTTTATTCTCCAAAATTCAATCAATATCTGCCTGAACGCCTCAGAAGAAGACTCCAGAATCCCATCAGGGGTTATGCCATCCTATTGCATCAAGGCTTCAGGTTTAGGCTGTATAAAAAGTACTTAAAATCCGTCTCTTGTAGAGCACTCGTAAAATAATTCCTCTAAAGAGACACAGGACTATTGGTAGAGGAGAAGCCTACATGGTATTTTATGTAAAAATATTAATGTCGTAAAAATAATGTGGGCTTTTTTTATGTCCATAATTCCGTACTTAAATTGGGTTGTTTTTCATGTACCTACGCAGTCTAAAAATGCTATCAAATAAGAGCTCTGTGAACCTAATACTTGGGGAAGGGGTATTTGGACAAACTCAGTCTGTCCAAAAACAAAACTCTGCTCCCAAAGTTGTGACTTTGCCGAGAAATGAGTAGCTCATCCCTAAAGGATATTTAGCTAAAATATTTATGACCACCCTGTATACAGGTGTGCTCTCTGTGTTATGATATTCAACACATCAATTAGGTCTGTTAAACGTTAAAGAGTGAAAATTAATCTGTTATGAGAACTTATGCTAGCAATCATTGAATTATCATTAGATATTCGTACACACGTATGTAACTAGCTTTAATTATTATGAAATTTTTGGACCCGGCCGGCCTTTGTCAATCCAACGGAACGGCCATAGACATTGGGTTCAAGTTTGACAACTAGGGTTGACTCTTTCTCTCCCACGGGTCAGCTAGATCCTAGGAGAATCTGCTTAGGACATTTTTAAGCAAAGGTCAAGTAAATATGCCTTTAATACGGGTAGGGGTTTATGTAGGAGAATTTAATAATGAAAAATACTGAGGAAGGGGAAAAGGGGGAGGGGGAAAGGAGAGGAGGGGGAAAGAAGGGGAAGAGGAAGTTCAAAGGAAAAACTGCTGAGAAGTGTAGCTCCCTCATCATGTGAGATTGATTAGTTCCTTAGTCCCAATTTAATTTAATTAAGGAAACACAAATTAATCAAGAGTTAATAATAGAGTTTTCGATTGGTTCCAGGATCCAAGGGTATTAACCATTAACCTCAACAGACTTTCAGATCTCATTATTATTTTCATATGTGATTTCAGAAAAAAAAAGTAAGAAAAAATAAATAGTAATAATTCTGATGGATGCATTTCTGTTAGTAGGAAGGATACAGGATCTATCCTGGGTTGGAGTATTTTATTTTGTACCTTTCGTACTTACCTAGTTCTTTCTCTTGTAAAGTCAAAGTAGTGTTTAGTCGATCGATATCACCACCTGGAACCCTTATAAAGTGGGTAAAATCAAAGGATTTTACCATAGGTGGTGTGAAAAATAAGTTCATAGTGTGGACGTGTGTTAGCCTGTGTCGATCGTAGGTAGAAATGTTCTTTATTCCAAGTCGATCGACACCGCCTCTTGATAATGTGGACTCTGCGCTGGTGCTGTTAGAGCTTTAAGGATCACCTCAGTTATCAGTGAACTCTGGATTTTGTCGCACCCTATTCATTCCGTCGAGGTACCTGTCCTCTCTACTCCTATCTCTAAACCACCTCTATACCTACTCCTATGTCTCTAAACATAATACATTTAATTAAAACTACATCAAACATCTAATATTACAATTCTCCTCCAGTTCCTCAGACCAGCTAGCAGATAGGTTAGGTGCTCAGTGCTCAGATACCAAATCCCCCCTCTCTTACCTGAGTGTATCTCCGATATGAAATACCTGAATCTTCTATCTAATTTGGAGGGGGAGTAGCTCATTGAGTGCCAGTGAACTCAGTGGCGGAAAGAGTAGTTATTGGTTACTACTCCGATATGAAATACCTGAATCTTCTATCTAATTTGGAGGGGGAGTAGCTCATTGAGTGCCAGTGAACTCAGTGGCGGAAAGAGTAGCTATTGGTTAGTTTTATAATAAGATCGACCAACAAATTCTGATGATCTAGTGGAAACTTTGTTAAGATTTAACATATAGAATCAGATACTCGTATGTAAATACGAGTATAGGTACATAATTTACTTCAGTAATTTAGAATGATAGTCTCAGAAAATTTCCTTTATGTGTTCAAATTTGTTTAAAAAAAGCTTCGAAATTGCACATCCCTCCTGCTGTTCAATTTGTGTTTCTATTTTCATTTTCTTCTCCTTCCCCTCTCCTTTTTACTTTCTTTCTTCTCCTTCTCCCCCTCATACCTTGTTCTTTTTCATTCTCTCTCCTCTTTCTTTCTCTCCCTCTCTTTCTCATTTGTTTAATGTTGACCGGACAAAAGAGTCAGAAAAAAAGAACGTAATTAACCTAATTTATTCTAGGTACCTTAATTTCAGTGGTCAACAAAAAAGAACTTTTTTTGTAACAGAGACTGTGTAGGCTCTATCTTATGGGTTTTTTCTGCTGATTTCAAATCTGCTTTCAGTTTTTTTTTTCCTGTACGCAGATATATTGTGTCATTTATTGATTGAACGATGAGAGTTCTAAGCTTTACAGATTGAAAATTTTGCAAAACCAAATTCGCTCTTTCCATTAGAATTTAGAAGTGACGAAAAAACGGGACGAGTCACATAAATGTATGAGGTTTCGATTGTTCACACCTATTGGTCAAATCAATTGGGAGTTCAGACATCTCCACTAATTCAAATCAAGAACCACACTCACTGATTCGCTAAAACCTAGCGGACCAAAAGACACGTTCTATAATTTTCATGTTTGCTCTCCCTTTTCTCTTCTCTCCCTTTTTTCCTCCCTTCTTCCCTCATATTCACTTGAATCTCCCTCCTTGATCCCTTCTCTTTCATTCCTTCCATGACTCTCTATCTATAATTTTTTTCCCTACTTGATCTTTCTTCATGCTAACTTGAATCATAATTTCATTTGAGGAAGAGGGAGGTAATATTTACCCAAGCAAAATTACTCGTGTATGAGTGTGTCTATTTCTCCTTCATCCCTCCCTAATTCCCTTTGTCTTTATATTCTCTTCTTTCCCGTTTCAACCTCCTGCTTCCTAATTTCTAAATACCTCCCAAAACACCTGTATACGAGTAAAATGTTTGAAGAATAGAAGGAAGAATTTTTGGTGCTACAAATGGTGAAAATGGTTTTACTAGTGGAGCTATCGATATTTTCAATATTTTATTGTACGTTATGTATGGCTGCTGCTGCTGCTACTACTTGTTATTAGTGGATAATATATGTCGAAACTCCCAATATTCTATTGTACTGTACGTTATGTATTGTTGCTATATTCCGGTGAATGGAATCCTCTCGAAGAATCCCCTAGAATGAGTAGTTTCGAATATGTTATGTTTGGGAAAATCTATAGGATAGATGGGGATGACTTTACAAAGGAAGTGGCCAAGAACAAATTAGCAGCATATGTTTCATTTGGGGGTTTACTGATGAGGTTACAAGGGGATCCTAACAACTTGCATGGGTTTGAAGTTGATCAGCCATTGTATTTGTTAATGAAGAAACTTGCTTTTTAAGTTCCAAAAAAACATCTTATGTGTAATAAAACAAAACAAGGGTTTTGAAACAAAACCTCTCTGGTCTTGAGTTTCTCAGTGCCCAATATTCACTCTTGTATAGAAATACAATAGAATCATTAAAATAACCTTGGGTCCTTTGATTTCAATAGGTTAAAAAATGTATCTAATCTGAATGTTTTTGTTAAAAACTGTTGGGTAACAATCTTTTCTCAATATGTTTCATTTGGGGGTTTACTGATGAGGTTACAAGGGGATCCTAACAACTTGCATGGGTTTGAAGTTGATCAGCCATTGTATTTGCTAATGAAGAAACTTGCTTTTTAAGTTCCAAAAAAATATCTCATGTGTATTATAACAAAACAAGGGTTTTGAAACAAAACCTCTCTGGTCTTGAGTTTCTCAGTGCCCAATATTCACACTTGTATAGAAATGCAATAGAATCATTAAAATAACCTTGGGTCCTTTGATTTCAATAGGTTAAAAAAATGTATCTAATCTGAATTTTTTTGTTAAAATCTGTTGGGTAACAATCTTTTCTCATAATAAAACAATGCCCAAGTTTTTACAGCAACACTGGGTAGTAGTATCATTCTGGAAGTTTTTTTTTTTCATATTATTACCATCCAATTTAACATATTGCATCTTCTGTCTTTTTAATGTTTTAATTTTTTCTAATGTTATGACTTATGACAGTACTATTTTGTTTTGTTATCCAGACAAAACAAGGGTTTTGAAACAAAACCTCTCTGGTCTTGAGTTTCTCAGTGCCCAATATTCACACTTGTATAGAAATGCAATAGAATCGTTAAAATAACCTTGGTTGACTTAGGTCCTTTGATTTCATCAATAGGTTAAAAAATGTATCTAATCTGAATGTTTTTGTTAAAATCTGTTGGGTATCAATCTTTTCTCATAATAAAACAATGCCCAAGTTTTTACAGCAACACTAGGTAGTAGTATCATTCTGGAAGTTTTTTTTTTTTTTTCAAATTATTACCATCCAATTTAACATATTGCATCTTCTTTCTTTTTAATGTTTTAATTTTTTCTAATGTTATGACTCATGACTTCATGACAGTACTATTTTGTTTTGTTATCCAGACACCTTTGTTTTAAAAAAGGAGAGACAAAAGTTCTGAGTTAAAGTATTTTTTTCATAACCTCCCTGATCAAAATTTCTCTCAGGCATACCTAATACCTAATATAAAGTAAGCACTACAGATTAGACAAAGGAATACACTGATTACCAATGCTCAACCATACTGAATTTGTTTAGTTGTTGATTGTTGGCATAATCCAATTTTATCTTTGGGTCTGGTCCATCTGCAATGTACCCATAGTAAAACCCTTTCTTATTTGTACATAAACATTACATATATTTATACCTATGAAGGTTTCATATCCCCAAATTGAAAGATGAATACAAAAATAAATGCCAACCCATTCTAATTTTGTATAAAATACTACATTTTTTGTTTTTATTGTTAGTGGCATCAGAAGAAAAAAATGCTCTATCTCAGATTGAAAATCAGCCCTATTTTTATATTTATCAAAATGAAAATTTTCTCTTTGTTTTCTTGATCATCCTATCGTACTCAAGGGATCAACATAAGTTAGAATCAGCAACAAAATAATTTTTTTGTTAGATATTTCTAGTCTTGGGCATTATAGGGTTAAGAAATCTAGGAAAAAACAATGCCTTACCTGTCCAATATGTCTCCATCATGCAGAGACTGAAAGAACTTGAGAGCCGACTCCTTACCGACGCCACTCACACCCTTGTTATAATCACACCCACACAGTAACGATAATGCTATGAGCTTGTTCCTACCCAGTCCCAAGCGAGATTGTATCTCATCCATATGATACGTGTCTACACTGCCTCCCCCAGCACAACTCGTGTTGAAATGACGATACACCTGTGTGCAAATAGATACATAAGTTAATATGAATAGAGAACGTTATGAGCACGTTCCTACCCAGTCCCAAGCGAGATTGTATCTTGTCCATACGATACGTGTCTACACTGCCACCCCCAGCCCAACTAGTGTTGAAATGACGATACACCTGTGTGCAAATAGATACATACATCAGTTAATATGAATAGAGAACGTTATGAGCACGTTCCTACCCAGTCCCAAGCGAGATCGTATCTCATCCATATGATACGTGTCTACACTGCCTCCCCCAGCACAACTCGTGTTGAAATGACGATACACCTGTGTGGAAACAGATATCAGTTAATGAGTTAAATATTAATTCGATTATGAGTTTGAATCCCGCCCGGGTGGCTTTCGTCCCAAACAGACAAGGTTTAAGGTTCGTTCTTGGAACGGTTGGCTTTTGCTTATCCTGTCTTCCTTCTCTCTTTGCTTTCGGAAAAAATAAGACCTTGACAGTTACAGTTTCCAATATAAAACCTCTTGAATAATATTAATGAGAACCTCCTACATACATTGGTTCATACCAAGAAAAGTTCGAATAAAAGCTACAAAAGTTACCTTGACTGCTCCGTAGAGGAAAACGTCACTATCTTGGGTCACTACTCCATCCACAAGCTGAAATCAGAAGAGAAAGGAACTTTGAATAATAAACGTACAAAATAGCTTGTTTCAAGAAAAACGGCCAAAAAAAACTACCTACTTCAATGTTGAATTTTCAAACTCCCGCTCTTTGAAATGTAAACGGTTCTTTTTTCAAAACACCTCATTTCTCTTTGGTATGCGCATTGCAGATTGCAGAACTTCCATTTTTTTCTAACAAAAAGTGCAAAATCTCTCCAATAACTAGTCATTCATCGTAGCTTGCTTATTAAACATCTATTTATTTTGTAGATCGTTACTGAAATTAGAACTATTTCCTTTCTGGTTTCCAACCTAATTTACCCCAAAAGAACAATGTTACACTTTTACACATACGAAAAAGATTTATAAGAAATAAATGGTTTTCTTACATTCTACTATTTACTATAAGCAGAAACCTAATAAATATGTTGTTGATGTTTATTTTTCATTTGTCTGCAGTTTTAAAAACTCTCTAGAACTAGAAACCCTAGATACATAATCTGGGTGATACAAGTTATATCATTCATTAGAAGCACACTCAACAACCAAATATGAAACATCTATTTATTTTGTAGATCGTTACTGAAATTAGAACTATTTCCTTTCTGGTTTCCAACCTAATTTACCCCAAAAGAAAAAAAAAAAAAAAAAAATGGAGCATGGACATACATTTTTTATGGAGCATACAAGGTGGTAAGAAAGAAATGTTAATTACTAACTTACCCCAGCTTGATTGAGAAGAGCACAATATGCCTCCGCTTCTCCATCCCCCTGAATACATTTGAGTCCCATTGCAGTAAGCAAAGCTGCACACTGGAAAAAAAAAATATTTTAAAAGACCAAGAAGTGGAAATAAGAACTCATGGTTTTCAACAGGTGGAAAAAAAGAACCTTAAAAATCCCTTCTGAATTGTTTTGGAGTGTGTGTACCAAAATAAGTCAAAAATAACAAAAATATTTTCAATGGAATAAGTCAAGAACTTGGTCCACCAAAAATAAAATATTCACACCTGCCTTGAGAATCTTGGTAGCTCTGTGGTTCACTGCTTTCCCTTCTGAATTGTTTTGGAGTGTGTGTACCAAAATAAGTCAAAAATAACAAAAATATTTTCAATGGAATAAGTCAAGAACTTGGTCCACTAAAAATAAAATATTCACACCTGCCTTGAGAATCTTGGTAGCTCTGTGGTTCACTGCTTTCTTGGTATGTAAGAGAGTGTGAGTTCAACTCCCAACACTTTAAAGACCATTTGCTCATTAGCTTTTGGTGTTAATCAGGCCTATTGGGACCCCGTAGAGGCCCCAGCCGAGGTATGGAATTTTATCCTCAATATAATTTGAGAATTCGACCACAATAATAGTATTAGCCTACTGCTGGAGTAAAGGGACATTTCAGTCCTATGCGAGCAGTATAAATAAGCACTATTATTATTATTATTACACCAAGTTGAGAAAGTAAAAACTAGTTCATCCAAGAGAGCTCCTAAAAAGGGTGGGGTACCGTTTTGCCCCGTGTTCCCGGACCTACCTTGTCACCAGCATTAGTTTACTCGGCACGGACTTGAATATCTCGATGGTCCGATCATGCACGGCCATGATTTCGTTTCGGAGACGGTTCTGAGCCTCTTGCGAGAGCTGCCGGAACCGGGTCACCTTGGTCTGGCCGTCTTCCGTGGTCCTGGGCGAGAACAGGATCTTGTAGATATCGAATAGTTCCGCGGGGTCGTGTGGGTCCTTGGCAATGTACCGCTGCCCAATGGCGATCGAGAAGAGACGGTAGTCTTTCTCTGTGGAAACCAATATTATTAATCGTATGAACATTCCCGGACCTACCTTGTCACCAGCATTAGTTTACTCGGCACGGACTTGAATATCTCGATGGTCCGATCATGCACGGCCATGATTTCGGTTCGGAGACGGTTCTGAGCCTCTTGTGAGAGCTGCCGGAACCGGGTCACCTTGATCTGGCCGTCTCCCGTGGTCCTCCCCCCTCTACCTATACTGCGAACTGTCTGTTAGGTAAAATTGAACCTAATTTAACACTGATTTATTTTCTTGTTCACAGGTATGAGTCATTATATTCCCAATACAGGGGTCGAACCGAGTACCTTCTGGCTGTAATTCCAACGAGCTTTACTGTGAGTCGTGAACAAAATGCTTCATATAATAATTCTGGTTCCTTGTTGGAAATTTACTAAGAATAAGGGCTCTATGGGGCCCTCAAAATTAGTCATGCACACGAAAACATCACTAAAAAAAAGCGTTTTGGGGCCCCCAAAATTATCAATCGCAAAAAAAAAACACAAAAAAAAAAAAAAAAAAAAAAAAAAAAAAAAACAAAACAAAAACAAAAAAAAAATCAGTGATCGAGTGCCACAAGTTAGGGTGGAAAAACTCCATTATTTCAGTATTGAGTACAAAATCTAATGAGCAAACGTCCTTCATGTTTTGAACATTTTTCTGCTAGCAAATAAAGCAATAAATCCAAGTAGTGATAGACTGAAGGAAATGAAATGAAGATTCGTCGGGGTCAAATAAAATGTGGGTAGATCAATTTGTGTCCCTTAATGATTATTGTCAGCATTTTTCGTCGTCTGCTTAAAATGTCAGCGTTTTGTCTTCTTCTTCTTCTTCTTCTCCTTCTGCTTTCTGTTTCTTCTTTTTCTCTTTCTGCTTCTTCTTCTTTTTTTTCTCCTCCTCCTTCTTCTTCTACTTTTGCTTCTTCATCATCATTTCGGTTGCCATTTCGACATCCTAATCGTAATGGCTCCGTTGGTAATGTCGTCACATTAGAGACTTGATTTGCTGCTGATGCTGATTACTTATGTTGATGCTGATTGCTGACGTTGATGTCAGTTAATTTTCTGGATACAATAAATGTTCGCCCATCACTCTTAATATAAACTGTTCACTCCCACTCTCCTTCTGGGCGTCCTTGGATTCCGTGGCTTTTTTTTTCTCCTTCCTCCCCCTAGATTCGGCCTCTCCCTCCATTTGTTCTCTCTTTTCTCCATCTTCCCTGCCTCCCTTCCCCTACATTGAGTCTGCTCATCTGTTTTCTCCTTTTCTCTTCTCTCTCTCTCTCTCTCTCTCTCTCTCCCCTTTGCTTTCCTTGCCTCTGATTCTCCAGTTTTACTTATCAACAATTTGTTTAATGTTTAAAAAAACATTTAATGTAAACAGTTTTGATAATTCTCGATAAATAGGTACATACTATGACTTGACTTGGACTCGAACTAGGTACCAACTTCCAGATCTAAAGTCCATCACCAATTCAAAACTGTTTTTTTTTTTCTTTCTGTTTAATAATAATAAAAATAATATAATAATAATAGTCAAAGTAAATAGAATACCAACCTGTTTGAATAACATATCCAAAGGACTGAACCAATGGCCAAAGTAGATAGGCCAGGGGTTTCCAACTTCAATGTGTGTGCGGGCCACATGCTACATTGACAAGTACTTCGCGGGCCACATACACAAAGGAGCAGGTCCGTATCCAGGATATTCTTGAAAGGGGAATGCTCCACATTTTCGGAGTCCACCCCATGGTAAAAGAGTGCTCTAAAATAAGCTAGCACCCATAATATTGATGCAAGTTTATTTTAGGGCACTCTTTTTGGCTCCTTTTGTCCTGCACGGGTATCATGTGTAGGAACACCAATGTTATTTGAGAAAACAAAGCTTCATGTTCATGCGTTATTTTAGCTTTTCATGATAGTCGCGGGTTGTTTTAGCTTTTCATACGTGGGTTATTTTAGGTTCATGATAGTCGTGCGTTATTTAGCTACATATTCATGCGTTGCGTCCGACTAAGAAAACATTATGACAGGATAACCCAGAAGTTAACCCGTTTGGTTGGCGAGTAATTTTAATCCGTTGGGGGACAAATAATGGTAATAAATTGGGGGCCGACCATCAATTTCCGAGGCCATACTTTTTTTTTCAACATAGGTATTACTCTTTATTTATGGTACATATACAATTTATATATATACATAGATAACAATAAAAATGAGTAAAAAATATACAGAAAAGATGTTTAGTTACCTATGTAAAAAAAAATTTAATAAATTGAGTTATACTGAGATATTGTTTCCCCTTATTGGGGATGTGTTGAACTTTGAGTTGAACTTCGATAAAAGTTTAAACAGTTTAAGCAAATCCTAGGAAGTTATTTTAACCGAAACTCTACAATGTAGACTCTCTACATACCTGGGCCTTTCCCGTGTAAATTACAGCATTATTATGGTTAAGAAAAGCCAGATATGTTTGGAATTCAGCGAGCAAGATGCAACAGGTATTTGTTCGAAACAAGATTTCAATTTCCGCCGAAACCCCGAATGGAACTCGAAATCCCGAATTTGGGGAAAAACATTTTAGAATTCAGGGTCGTCGATTCCTATGTAGGATATTGCGAAAGTTGGGTGAAATACAGTGGCGTAGCGTGGTCTAAATTCAAGTGTAGGGCTCATGCACAGGTCTACCAAGTCCCATCACCGTACATGCCATTAATATTTATCGGCATTAGATTTAACTTGTGAGTTGTATGGCCGCCATACACGCCATACATACACGCTACGCCACTGGTGAAATATGTTGAAGCTATGTACAGTGTACACGGAGATATTAGGCTATCCTAAACTGCTGCAATATACACAACTGCTATCCAAAAAGATAATATGTACACACTTAATATCTCATCATAATACACAAATTTGGGGGAATTATAGGAAATAGGAAGTTATTTTAACCGAAACTCTACAATGTAGACTCTCTACATACCTGGGCCTTTCCCGTGTAAATTACAGCATTATTATGGTTAGGAACAGCCAGATATGTTTGGAATTCAGCGTGCAAGATGCAAAAGGTATTTGTTCGAAACAAGATTTAAATTTCCGCCGAAACCCCGAATGGAACTCGAAATCCCGAATTTGGGGGAAAAACATTTTAGAATGCAAGGGCGATTCCTATGTAGGATATTGCGAAAGATGGGTGAAATTATGAAATATGTTGAAGCTATGTACACGGAGATATTAGGCTATCCTAAACTGCTGCAATGTGAATACCTAATGAATACAGAAACTAGTCTAAACGTATACCTAATGAATACTGAATCTTGAAAAAATGTGCTTTCTGAACGGGTTTATCATGAAATATTTGGTACTCACTACTCACCACTCACTACCCAATCTACCCATCATTCGAACCAAATACCTGATTGCACGGAATTTTGGAATTTAAATGTAGGCAAAGACGGAGAGAGAGTGTGAGTGAGAGAGAGATATTGAGTGTGAGAGAGAGATAGATTGAGTGAGTGAGAGAGATATTGAGAGAAATATGAAATGAGAGAGAGAGAGAGAAAGAAAGATAGATTGAGGGAGTGAGAGAGAAAGCAATACTGGACGTCTATCGACTTAGGTTAAGAATAAAGAGCTATAGTGTACGAAAGTGGTTTAAAAAATAAGAAAGAGTAGATAAAGAAACGTACAAGATAGAAGAGAGAGATTGAGAAAGGAAGATAGTTGAAAAGATAAAGAAAGAGACTCTCTCTCGAAGGAGGGGGGAGGGAGGGAAAGAGAGAGAGAGAGAGAGAGAGACTTTCCTCCCCCTCTCTCTCTCTCGAAGGAGGCGGGAGGGAGGGAAAGAGAGAGAGAGAGAGAGAGAGAGAGAAAATATACAAAGAGCACGTCTTACAGCATACACTCCTCTTAATCATATTTTCTTTTGAGGTTTAATTTAAGTAAACAAGTCTCTCTCTCTCTCTCTCTCTCTCTCTCTCTCTCTCTCACCAACCTAATTTCTCTCATTCTCCCCTTCTTCCTGCTATCCCTCCTTTCTCCTATCGAGAGAGAAAATATACAAAGAGCACGTCTTACAGCATACACTCCTCTTAATCATATTTTCTTTTGAGGTTTAATTTAAGTAAACAAGTTTCTCTCTCTCTCTCTCACTCTCACCAACCTAATTTCTCTCATTCTCCCCTTCTTCCTGCTATCCCTCCTCTTCCTCCACTCTCTCTCTCCCTCTTCATCTTTCTCCTATCTCTCTCTCTCTTCATCTTTCTCCCATCTCTCTCTCTTTCTCTCTCTTGAACTTTCCGACCCAATTTCACTCATTTTATTTTTCTCTCTCCCTCTTTCCTTTTCTTTAATTTTCCCCTTTTCCTCTCCATTTCTCTCTCTCTCTCTCTCTTCCTCCCCTATTCTTCGCGTCAGAAATAAATAGGCGCCTCGCCGCGTCTCCATTTTATCTTTATGTGAATAGAATGGCGAATTAGGAAGAAAGAGAGGACGAGAAAAATTGCGGCCTAAAGAGGAAGAACAGAAGATAGGAAGGTGAAAGAGAAATAGGAAGAGACGAATTATCGAGAAAAAAGACGAAGAAGAATTGAAACAAACATGCAAATTAGAAAATAACAACACGAAAAATAAGAAGGCGACTTAGAAGAAAAGAAGATAAAGAGAATGGAGGTGGGCGAAAAAAAAAGCGGAAGAATTGAAGGAAGCAAAATTCGACGGAGGAGGAATAAGAAGAAGGAGAAGAGGAGGAGAATGAGGAAGAAGAAGAATAGTGATGATTGTTAATGTTAGAAGGAACAGGATAATAAATTATAAACGTCCGGAATTTAAAGATGGCCACGAAGAGATTCAAGACGGAAGAATGATTGTGCAAAGCGGAATGAGATGGCAAAAAAATCGTGCCATAATTATAGGCGTCATTGCTATCTTTCTTTCTCCCTCCCTTCCTCTCTCTCTCTCTCTCTCTTTCTCTCTCTCTCCCTCCCTTCCTCTCTCTCTCTTTCTCCCTTCCTTTCTACCTCTCTCTATTTTATCCCTCTCCCTCCTCTCTCTCTTTCTGCCATTCCCTCTTCATTTTTACTCCCTCTTTTATATCTCTCCATGTACCTACCTAAATCTATCTATCCCTCTTTATCTTATTCTCTCTCTCTCCTTCTCCGCCTTCTCTTCCTTAGTAGGAGAAAAAGAATGCAAAGAAGGAAGTAGAAAGAGGAGGAGAGAAAGAAAAGAAGAAATGGAAGAGAGAATAATAGGAGAGGAAGAAAGAAGAGAAGAAGAACAGGGTTTATACGCGACCTAGAAAAACTGGAAAACCTGGAATTTGAAAATCGGCCAAAAAGTCATGGAAAATCGTGAAAATTTAAAGAAAACCTGGAAAAGTCATGGAATTTGTAACCCAGTCAAAATTTAAAAATGATCAAATTAAATATCAAGTTGTTCGAAAAAAGGCCTGCGGCGCATTCCCCCTCATATTTCTTGATGTTCTACATATTGCATATTTTATTTAAATGAAGAAATAATCTTTCTGATTTTTAGGTACCTCCGGAAAAAGTCATGGAAATTTTCTAAAAAAGTCATGGAATAGTCATGGAATTTCATTCCGGGAAAACCGTATAAACGAAGGAGACGAAGGATGAAGAGGAAGAAAAGGAGAAAGAGACATAGAAGGAGGAGGAAGGAGAAGGAGGAGAGAAAAAAAAAAGAGGGAAAGGAAGAAGGTGAAGAAGAAGAAAATGCAAAGGAGAAGAAGAATAAAGAGGAATAAAGAGGAGGAGAAAAAGAGAGGAGAAGAGGATGAAGAAGAAGGCCTTTCTTTCTCCTCTTTGTCTTTTTTTCTTCTCCTACATCTTCTTCTTCATCTTTTGCTTCTTTTTCTTCTTTCTTATTTTTTCCCTTCTTTTCTCCTCTGTTTTTCTTTTTCTTCTCTTTGTCTTCTTACTACTACCTACTACTCCTCCTCCCCCCTTTCTTTCGATTATCTCTTGACACTTCTGTTTATTCGGTTTCGCTTTCCTTTTGTTTCCATCCATTCCATAACATACCTATGTAGAAACTAAATTGCCTATGTACATTTCAAGGTTCCATAAATCCATATGCTTTCGGGACGATAAGACCTTAGCAGTTACAGTTCCCTTTATCAAACCTCTTTCTGAAACTACATATACCAAAAAAAATTGGACCCCAAGAATCACGCCCTTTTCCCCCCTCTACCTACACTGCGAACTGTATGTTAGGTAAAATTGAACCTAATTGAACACTGATTTATTTTCTTGTTCACAGGTATGAGTCATTATCTCATTATATTCCCAATACAGGGGTCGAACCGAGAACCTTCTGGCTGTAAGTCCAACGAGCTTTACTGTGAGTCGTGAACAAAATGCTTCATATAATAATTCTGGTCGTTTCCTTGTTGGAAATTTACTAAGAATAAGGGCTGTATGGGGCCCTCAAAATTAGTCATGCACACGAAAACATCACTTAAAAAAAATCAGTGATAGAGTGGCCACAAGTTAGGGTGGAAAAACTCCATTATTTCAGTATTGAGTACAAAATCTAATGAGCACACGTCCTTCATGTATTGAACATTTCTGCTAGCAAATAAAGCAATAAATCCAACTAGTGATAGACTGAAGGAAATGAAATGAAGATTCGTCGGGGTCAAATAAAATGTGGGTAGATCAATTTGTGTCCCTTAATGAGTATTGTCAGCATTTTTCGTCGTCTGCTTAAAATGTCAGCGTTTTGTCTTCTTCTTCTCCTTCTGCTTTCTGTTTCTTCTTTTTCTCCTTCTGCTTCTTCTTCTTAATTCTTCTCCTCCTCCTTCTTCTACTTTTGCTTCTTCATCATCATTTCGGTTGCCATTTCGACATCCTAATCGTAATGGCTCCGTTGGTAATGTTGTCACATTAGGAACTTGATTTGCTGCTGATGTTGATTACTTATGTTGATGTTGATTGCTGACGCTGATGTCAGTTAATTTTCTGGATACAATAAATGTTCGCCCATCACTCTTAATATAAACCGTTCACTCCCACTCTCCTTCTGGGCGTCCTTGGATTCCGTGGCTTTTTTTTTTCTTCTTCCTCCCCCTAGATTCGGCCTCTCTCTCCATTTGTTCTCTCTTTTCTCCATCTTCCCTGCTTCCCTTCCCCTACATTGAGTCTGCTCATCTGTTTTCTCCTTTTCTCTTCTCCCTCTCTCCTTTGCTTTCCTTGTCTCTGATTCTCCAGTTTTACTTGTCATACATATCTCACAAACAAAATTTGTTTAATGTAAACAATTTGTTTAATGTTTAAAAAAACATTTAATGTAAACAATTGATAATTCTCGATAAATAGGTACATACTATGACTTCACTTGGACTCGAACTACCAACTTCCAGATCCAAAGTCCATCACCAATTCATAACTGTTTGTTTTTTTTATGGTCCTCTTTTTCCCTTTCTCTCTCTCTCCTCCCTCCAATTTTTCTATTTTCCTTCCCTCCCACTCACTATATTAAACATTATTACTTGATTACCTTGTCCTTTTTAATCTTCGTCTCTCCCTCCTTCCCTCTCGCTTTTTTGACCTATGGTGTCAAGTTTGTTCTATTTTATTTTTATTATTTTTGTTTGTTTTGTTAGTTGTGTCTTCATTAATTTGTTTTTATTTTTTTCTGTTTAACATGCTGTCCGCCCACATGCAACATGGAAAATTGTTTCTCTTTTCTCTCCGTTTCTCCCCTCTCTCTCTCTCTCTCTCTTTTCTCCCTCCCTCCTCCTCCTCTTTCTCCCTGATGCCTCTTGTTTTCTTTTCGGAGAGCTCTCTCTCCTCCCTGCATCACTCTCTTTCCCCCTATTCTGCTTCTCTCCCTCTCTTTCTCCCCCTCCTCTTCTTTCACTATTTTCTTGTCTCTCTCAGCCACAAATAATCTTCCCATCTACCTACTCGTCTAATCCCGATAGGGGGAGAGGGGGAAAAAAGAGACGGCTAATAAATATTATGTCTACAAAGTAGTCTCTCTCCCTCTCCCTCCCTCCTTCTCAAAAATAATATCCCTCACTCTTTCTGTCTTTTCCCACCAACCTGATAAAATTACTTTTAAAACGGCTCAATAGATATCATCCTTTCCATCTCTCTCTCCTCCTCCTCTTTTCATCTCTCTCCTCTCCCTCCCATTTCCTCAATACATGGTTTACCTTACATTGTTCTTCTTCCTCCCTCTCTGTTTATTCTCCTCGTCCTCCCCTATCTAGTCTCCTCCTCTTTCTCCTTTTCTTCTTTCCTTTCATCTCTTCTCTTCCTCCTTTTCCTCCTTCCTCACCTTCTCTTCGTTCTGTACATGCTCCCAGCTTTTTCTCAGGGTATGTTGTGGAAGAGAACAATAATGAAAAAATGGATGAATAAAGAGGAGAAGGAAGAACAACAGAAGAAGAAGAAGGAGGAGGAGGAAAAGGAGAAAAACTTCAAGGAAGAAAAGAACAAGGACGAGAAAAAAGAAAAAAAGAAGAAAGGGATTTAAGAAGGAGGAGAAGTAAAAATAGGGGAGAGGGAGGCCGAAAGGAGAATAAGAAAGAGGAGAAGGAGGAAAAGGAGGGGATTTAAGAACAAGAAGGAATAAGAATAGGGAAAAGGGAGGCTGAAAGAAGAAGGAGGAGAAGGAGTGGATGCAACACAGGACAGACTCAGTTGGAGAGGCAGTATTGAGCAGACTTATGGTCGTCTAGCCCCTAGTCACTGATCAGTAAGTGCATGGCCACAACGACGACCATGGACCGTTGACCCTCGCCAAAACCATCGACCATCGCACCCTAGCTTCCATCGACCACCGCACCCTAGCTTCCATCGACCATCGCACCCTAGCTTCCATCGACCACCGCACCCTAGCTTCCATCGACCATCGCACCCTAGCTTCCATCGACCACCGCACCCTAGCTTCCATCGACCATCGCACCCTAGCTTCCATCGACCACCGCACCCTAGCTTCCATCGACCATCGCACCCTAGCTTCCATGGAGAAACAACTTTTTGTCACAAAAGATCTAACCAGGTCGCAGTGACCAAGGGCGTTTATTAAAGCCGATGGCCCTACCTGTACCAATACCAGCACAGTTCTGGAAGGACAAAATCTAACGGTGATGTTGAAGACTGACATGGAAAGAAAGAAGAAGATGAATACACAACTGAAAACAAACATAATAGGCAATTAGGCATGAAAGAGATTGTCTGCAGAAGACTAAGTAGAAGCCCAGGATTACCCACCGTTACCAGAAAAACGAACGAAACAGAGAGAAGAAAAAGAAAGGTGGAGAGAAAGAAAGAGAGGAAGATGTAAGTTAAGACGAAAGAGGAGGGATAGAGAGAAAGGGACGGAAAGAGGAAGAGAGAAAGAAAGAGAGAGGGAGAGAGAGAAAGACAGAAGAGGGGGTAGAGAGTTAGAACAGAAGAAAGGGAGGCAGATAAAGAGAATGGGAAAGGGAAAGAGAAGAAAATAAAGGGAACGAAAAAAGAGAGAGAGATAGAAATGGAAGAGAAAATGGAGAAAGGGAGGAGGAGGGGAAAATAAATCTTCATTTTTCACAGATTTTATTCTTCGCTTGATGGACAGAGTGTGTGGAGGAAGCGTCTACTAGAGGTGTAAGGTCTAGGGAGGGTTCCTTGTTTGGGAACGAAGTCTAGGGAGGGTTCCTTGTTTGGGAAGGAGGTCTAGGGAGGGTTCCTTGTTAGGGAACGAAGGTGGCTTCCTGAAATTTCAATATTATGCATCACTGCGCTCCCTACACCAAACGTGTTACGTATACCAATCTGTTTTCAGGGTGTTGGCTCCGCCTTTGCCGAGTCAAATTCCTATAGTGTTTTTCTTGGTGCGTTTCTAGGATATCACAGCATTAGGTGAGCCTATCAGGTCCGCCTGTCAAGTCTATCTGATACCTGATGAGCACACATCAGGTATCAATAGTTTTCATCATTGGAAATACCACACCCCTTCTGGTGACCACTGATCGCTATACCCTCTTACAAGAAAGAATTCATCTCTCTTCAGGATGCTGAGAGTACCAGGATGTGAGACCTCATATCAGTAAACTTTGATGACTAGAATACTTGTATTCTTCGCGTCAGAAATAAATAGGCGCCTCGCCGCGTCTCCATTTTATCTTTATGTGAATAGAATGGCGAATTAGGAAGAAAGAGAAGACGAGAAAAATTGCGGCCTAAACAGGAAGAACAGAAGATAGGAAGGTGAAAGAGAAATAGGAAGAGAGGAATTACGAATTATCGAGAAAAAAGACGAAGAAGAATTGAAACAAACATGCAAATTACAAAATAACAACACGAAAAATAAGAAGGCGACTTAGAAGAAAAGATGATAAAGAGAATGGAGGTGGGCGAAAAAAAGCGGAAGAATTGAAGGAAGCAAAATTCGACGGAGGAGTAAGAAGAAGGAGAGGAGGAGAAAGATTAGGAGGAGGAGGAGGAGGATGAGGAAGAAGAAGAATAGTGATGATTGTTAATGTTAGAAGGAACAGGATAATAAATTATAAACGTCCGGAATTTAAAGATGGCCACGAAGAGATTCAAGACGGAAGAATGATTGTGCAAAGCGGAATGAGATGGCAAAAAAAATCGTGCCATAATTATAGGCGTCATTGCTCTCTTTCTTTCTCCCTCCCTTCCTCCCTTCTTCTCTCTTTCTCCCTACTTTCTCTATTTCATCCCTCTACCTACCTAAATCTCCCTTTCTTCCTCTCCCTCCTCTATCTCTTTCTGCCATTCCCTTTCCATTTTTATTCCCTCTTTTATATCTCTTTATGAACCTAAATCTATCTATCCCTTTTTATCTTATTCTCTCTCTCTCTCTCCCTCCCCCTCCCCCTCCCTTCTTCTCCGCCTTCTCTTCCTTAGTAGGAGAAAAAGAATGCAAAGAAGGAAATAGAAAGAGGAGGAGAGAAAGAAAAGAAAAAATGGAAGAGAGAATAATAGGAGGAGAGGAAGAAAGAAGAGAAGAAGAACAGGGTTTATACGTAGGCTTGCCAAATATCCAAAATGTCGATTCGGGACGCGAATCCGCGAACATAATTGCCAAATCCGCGAACATAATCGCAAAATCCGCGAACAAAATCGCCAAATCCGCGAAAATAATCGCGAAATCCGCGAAAATAATCGCGAAATCCGCGAAAATAATCGCGAAATCCGCGAAAATAATCGCGAAATCCGCGAAAATAATCGCGAAATCCGCGAAAATAATCGCGAAATCCGCGAAAATAATCGCGAAATCCGCGAAAATAATCGCGAAATCCGCGAAAATAATCGCGAAATCCGCGAAAATAATCGCGAAATCCGCGAAAATAATCGCGAAATCCGCGAAAATAATCGCGAAATCCGCGAAAATAATCGCGAAATCCGCGAAAATAATCGCGAAATCCGCGAACATAATCGCCAAATCCGCGAACAAAATCACCAAATCCGCGAACATAATCGCGAAATCCGCGAACATAACCGCGAAACCCGCGAACATAATCGCCAAATCCGCGAACAAAATCACCAAATCCGCGAACATAATCGCGAAATCCGCGAAAAAAATCACCAAATCCGCGAACATAATCGCGAAATCCGCGAAAAAAATCACCAAATCCGCGAACATAATCGCGAAATCCGCGAAAAAAATCACCAAATCCGCGAACATAATCGCGAAATCCGCGAAAAAAATCACCAAATCCGCGAACATAATCGCGAAATCCGCGAAAAAAATCACCAAATCCGCGAACATAATCGCGAAATCCGCGAAAAAAATCACCAAATCCGCGAACATAATCGCGAAATCCGCGAAAAAAATCACCAAATCCGCGAACATAATCGCGAAATCCGCGAAAATAATCGCGAAATCCGCGAACATAATCGC
>NW_007378022.1:85646-103275 GCF_000475195.1 Diaphorina citri | reverse complement strand
TCAAGAATGATAATAAACTGAATATTAAACAAATTAGGTAGGTACATAGGTACTGATTTTCTCTAATCACGATTGAATTCACGTTGTTCTTTGTTTATCCAGTTGCTCGTTAGTTCAAATCCTTTTATTCTCAGGGGAATAATTTTATACCGCAGTTTACTAGTTGCAGTCTTCGTGATGTTCATAAAGATATCAGGTAAAACAAAGTAAAATGAGGACGAATTTTCGACCAAGATTGATGGGGTATACAGTATACTTATTACGACTAATGCTCTCCCTTTAAAGGCAAGATCCTAAAGATACACCAAACTAAAACGAGTCGAGATAAACCCTGCACCTCTCTTTATTTAATACAACATTTTCTCGTTTATAAAGGTTTAGCAAAGTGGAAGAGCAAACTGATGAAAGCATGACAAATTTAAACAAGTTAAGGACAAATTCTGATTATAGAGCCTAATTTAAAGTTAAAAAAACGCGTCCCGAATTTTTTCTGGGACAAAAACGGAAATTCGGGACAAAACGCCCCAAAATGAAAAACTGAACGGGACGCCGGGACACCCCCTGAAATTCGGGACTGTCCGGGCCAATTCGGGACGTTTGGCAAGCCTAGTTATAACTTTATTACAATAAAATTACAACATTTGAAGACAAATAGAGTAGAATGAAAAACTGAACGGGACGCCGGGACACCCCCTGAAATTCGGGACTGTCCCGGCCAATTCGGGACGTTTGGCAAGCCTATTTATACGCGACCTCGAAAAACAGGAAAACCCGGAAAAGTCAAGGAATCTGAAAATCGGCCATAAAGTCATGGAAAAGTAATGGAAAGTCGTGAAAATTTAAAGAAAACCTGGAATTTGTCACCCAGTCAAAAATTAAAAATGTTCAAATGAAATATCAAGTTGTTCCGAAAAAAGGCCTGCGGCGCATTCCCCCCTCATATTCCTTCATGTTCTGCATATTGCATATTTTATTTAAATGAAGGAGTAATCTTACTGATTTTTAGGTACCTTCGCCCCCTATTTTTCTGATGGAAAAAGTCATGGAATTTCATTCCGGGAAAAGCGTATAAACTCTGAAGAAGAAGACGGCGACGACGACGACCAAGAAGAATAAGGAGGAGACGGATGAAGAGGAAGAAAAGGAGAAAGAGACATAGAAGGAGGAGGAAGGAGAAGGAGGAGAGAAAAAAAGAGGGAAAGAAGGAAGGTGAAGAAGAAGAAAATCCAAAGGAGAAGAGGAATAAAGAGGTGGAGAAAAAGAGAGGAGAAGAGGACGAAGAAGAAGGAGGAACTAATTAGATGGCAGGCTCCCAGTTCGCTGCTCATTTCATAAATGAAATAAAACATTACTTCCTATTACGAACGGTAAACAATGGTTATGCTCCCCCTCGTGCGTGTACATAGAGCAAAATGATGTATGCCGTAACCTATGGGCTAAGAAAAGTACACAATAGGTACATGATTATGTACAGGGTAACTCAATGAAAGATTCGACTTCCACACTGAGAAAAAAATTGCTGATAGAGCGCCACAAGTAAGGGTGGAAAAACTCCATCTGGGTTAATCGATTCTCGCTTTAGGCGAACTTTTCCGCTAAAATATCTGTTTGTGTTTAGGAGACGGTTGGTTATCGGACGGCTGACTTTCTCCTATCCCGTCCTCCTACATCCTCTCTTTGATTTTGGGCGATAAGTTCTCCGTTGTTAAAGTCCCCTTTATGAAATCTCTTAAAATAATTATAAAGCTTGGTTAGTAAAAAGTTTTGGCCCATCGGCCTTTCTACGCCCTTTTTCTGCACAATGCCTCGTGCGTGTACATAGAGCAAAATGATGTATGCCGTAACCTATGGGCTAAGAAAAGTACACAATAGGTACATGATTATGTACAGGGCAACTCAATGAAAGATTCGACTTCCACACTGAGAAAAAAATTGCTGACAGAGCGCCACAAGTGAGGGTGGAAAAACTCCATCTGGGTTAATCGATTCTCGCCTTAGGCGAACTTTTCCGCTAAAATATCTGTTTAGGAGACGGTTGGTTATCGGACGGCTGACTTTCTCCTATCCCGTCCTCCTACATCCTCTCTTTGATTTTGAGCGATAAGATCTCCGTTGTTAAAGTCCCCTTTATGAAATCTCTTAAAATAATTATAAAGCTTGGTTAGTAAAAGTTTTGGCCCATCGGCCTTTCTACGCCCTTTTTCTGCACAATTCTTTCTTTCTCCTCTTTGTCTTTTTTTCTTCTCCTACATCTTCTTCTTCATCTTTTGCTTCTTTTTCTTCTTTCTTATTTTTTCCCTTTTCTCCTCTTTTTTTTTCTTCTCTTTGTCTTTTTACTCCTCCTCCTCCTCCTCCCCCCTTTTTTTTCGATTATCTCTTGACACTTCTGTTTATTCGGTTTCCTTCCATCGTTTCCATCAATTCCATTACATACCTATGTAGAAACTAAATTGCCTATGTACATTTCAAAGTTCTCTGCACAATTCAGTTTACTTGTCCACCAGGAGGCATTGTGGAGAAAGCTACCCTATAAATGGGACCTCTACCCTACCTGATAGTTAGGTATATTGTTGGGAATCCTACCCTATAGGCGGGAAACCTACCCTACCTCCTTGTAGAGCAAAATTATGTGTGTATATTAGATTCCTCAAGCGTAAATTACAACACTACAAACTCCGCATATGTGCAAGAACCTCAATTACGAAAGGAGACGGTCGTGCTGCGAAACGGCGAGAGAGGAATCATAGAATAGAATATACCTTGTTTATACTACCAGCATAGAACTGAAAAGTCTCTTTACTCTGGCAGTCTGAACAAGGTCTTTAGGCGATAGGCGTGACTGTTCTCGTGTCGCAGAGTAATGCCAAATACTACTCTAGTTAGCTTGGAGTGTAGAAAGTTTGTCTTCTAAAGACGGGTTGATGCATGATGGTCTGTAGAGAAAGATTTTAATTGATGGCCCGTCCCGAACCGCAGTCAACCATCATGAGGACCTGTGCGTTTCCTTTGCAGTATGCTATACCCTTTGTAACCTCCAGCTAGCCAGGCTGGTTAGGGTTTGGCTGCTCTGTCCCCTATTTATAGTCCCACAACAAGACACATTACTGTGAAAGTTACGACAACATCCACAACTCTAAAATCCAAATCCCTTGGTGTACAAGGGAAAGCCCCTGCCAGTAATGGTGACAATGGGGTTATCATCAAGACACTGGTTTGCTCTGTCCCCTATTTATAGTCCCACAACAAGACACATTACTGTGAAAGTTACGACAACATCCACAACTCTAAAATCCAAATCCCTTGGCGTACAAGGGAAAGCCCCGGCCAGTAATGGTGACAATGGGGTTATCATCAAGACACTGGTTTTCTCCCTGTTCCTCCAGCCAGACCATTAGAGACGGAACTTAATAAGTGACGATTTCTTGGCGTTTCCAATTCACCACACGAAAGCGGCGTTCGCGGGCATAATTATGAACCGAGCAAACACAGGTTTAATTAAACACAAGGAAGGGAATTAATTTACTGAACGATATTGCTGAAAGTTCCGCGCCATACACCTTCTTGCCGTCGCGTCTTGTACAAATACACTCCCCTCCTGGGTTGGGGCGGGGATCCCCTGGGTAGGGCGGGAAACTCCTGGGCGGAGCGGGAACCTCTTGATGGACAGAGTGTGTGGAGGAAGCGTCTACTAGAGGTGTAAGGTCTAGGGAGGGTTCCTTGTTTGGGAACGAAGTCTAGGGAGGGATCTTTGTTTGGGAACGAGGTCTAGGGAGGGTTCCTTGTTAGGGAACGAAGGTGGCTTCCTGAAATTTTAATATTATGCATCACTGCGCTCCCTACACCAAACGTGTTACGCATACCAATCTGGTTTCAGGGTGTTGGCTCCGCCTTTGCCGATTCGGTGTAAGATGTGTGGGTGGTTTCATGGTGTTAATGTAGTGTGTCCAGCGAGTCGTAAAAAGTGCAATACGTGTGGACTCCCTGATGCCTCTTGTTTTCTTTTCGGAGAGCTCTCTCTCCTCCCTGCATCACTCTCTTTCCCCCTATTCTGCTTCTCTCCCTCTCTCTCTTTCTCCCCCTCCTCTTCTCTCACTATCTTCTTGTCTCTCTCAGCCACAAATAATCTTCCCATCTACCTCCTCGTCTAATCCCGATAGGGGGAGAGGGGGGAAAAAGAGGCGGCTAATAAATATTATGTCTACAAAGTAGTCTCTCTCCCTCTCCCTCCCTCCCTCTCAAAAATAATATCCCTCTCTTTTTCTGTCTTTGCCCACCAACCTATACACAGATAGGGATAAAATTACTTTTAAAACGGCTCAATAAACATCATCCTTTCCATCTCTCTCTCTCCTCCTCCTCCTCTTTTCGTCTCTCTCCTCTCCCTCCCATTTCCTCGATACATAGTTTGTTCTTCTTCCTCCCTCTCTGTTTATTCTCCTCGTCCTCCTCTATCTAGTCTCCTCTTTCTCCTTTTCTTCTTTCCTCCTCCTCCTCGTCGTCCTCCTCCTCGTCCTCCTCTTCCTCCTCCTCTTCCTCCTCCTCCTCCTCCTCCTCCTTCTTGACCACTGATCGCTATACCCTCTTACAAGAAAGAATTCATCTCTCTTCAGGATGCTGAGAGTACCAGGATGTGAGACCTCATATCAGCAAACTTTGATGACTAGAATACTTAATACTCACCAGACAAGACTGGCTACTCAATGAGTAGTACTCATCCTGTATACAACACAAGTACCTGGAAACTCGAGCTGTTTAAATTTCAGCATACCTCCGCTCGTAATAAACCTCCAACCTCCCTGTCTTGCCTCCACCAGTGACTCTTTTATTTCGAAGCTTCACAAATTATTTGAAGCTACTCTTCACAAATTATTTGAAGCTACTCTTTCAGAAGGTTGAAGAGCCTTTTGAAATCTTTTGATACGGAGACAAGACTCTGAATTCAACCATCCGGGCAACGTTCGTACAAAGGTGACGAGAGATTGAATAACAAAAAGGCGGTGTGGTTTCGTCTCTCTGCTCCTCCGCTTTCGTTTCGGTCGCTGGTGTCACAGAAATAGCATCCCGGGCGCTTTCTTCTTTTGAAATTCGGGGGAAAACTAATGAGAAAGGGTGTCGCGAAAGACAAGGACAGAACGGACGCTATTGGACTGGCTACTCAATGAGTAGTACTCATCCTGTATACAACACAAGTACCTGGAAACTCGAGCTGTTTAAATTTCAGCATACCTCCGCTTGTAATAAACCTCCAACCTCCCCGTCTTGCCTCCACCAGTGACTCTTTTATTTCGAAGCTACTCTTCACAAATTATTTGAAGCTACTCTTTCAGAAGGTTGAAGAGCCTTTTGAAATCTTTTGATACGGAGACAAGACTCTGAATTCAACCATCCGGGCAACGTTCGTACAAAGGTGACGAGAGATTGAATAACAAAAAGGCGGTGTGGTTTCGTCTCTTGCTCCTCCGCTTTCGTTTCGGTCGCTGGTGTCACAGAAATAGCATCCCGGGCGCTTTCTTCTTTTGAAATTTGGGAGAAAACTAATGAGAAAGGGTGCCGCGAAAGACAAGGGCAGAACGGACGCTATTAAGCGTGTCGGGAGGCGCGCGTAGTTCAAGACTTCGAAGCGTTACGTCGTCCGTAAGGCCAGCCACTAACTATCAGGTAGACCTGATAGGTGGACCTTTTTAGCCGTACCTGTTCGGTCTACCTGATAGTGTTATTTCTACCTGATTCAGCCCTTTCCTATCGCTAGGGGTGCAACAGTCCTACATACTGGACTCCGCACACAGGATATTCGTCAGAAAAGACTCCCATTTTCAACGTAATGTTCCCGATCCCTGTAAGCACCCTGTAACTCGGAATCCTGCACCCTGTGAGTGGGAAGTAGTGTTCCCTATCCCTATGAGAACCCTGTAACTTGGAATCCTTTACCAATGAGTGAGAAGTAGGGAAGGCCTCCAGGAAGATCGAGAGGGGCTTAATTAAAAACAAATAACACAGGGATCACGTATCATATTACAGGGAATAGATACTCTTGTGACATCAAGTTATGCGACATTATACCGAGGAGAATTGCTGGAGGTAAAAATAACAATCACCCACGGTAAAATTACAAACAATGCAAACCGACTCTCATAGCTTATCTTCCACGGTAAAATTTCAAGCCGAGGCTTATAGCCCTTATAGGTAACGTAAACCTTTTCACTCATCTCGCGAACATAATCGCGAAATCCGCGAACATAATCGCGAAATCCGCGAACATAATCGCGAAATCCGCGCACATAATCGCCAAATCCGCGAAAAAAATCGGCGCTGCAGCCTGGGGTGTTCCATGGTCTCAACGATTCGTCTTTCAACAGTTTCAACCCTCCAATAAAGTTGGACAAGATTAAGGATGAGGCTGAAACAATCCTTGTTTAACTGAGGAATTACAAATTGAAAGTACATTGCACACAAACGGAATTAAAACACAAATCGCCGATCCCTGTAAGCACCCTGTAACTCGGAATCCTGCACCCTGTGAGTGGGAAGTAGTGTTCCCTATCCCTATGAGAACCCTGTAACTGGGAATCCTGTACCAAAGAGTGAGAAGTAGGGAAGGCCTCCAGGAAGATCGAGAGGGGCTTAATTAAAAACAAATAACACAAGGATCACGTATCATATTACAGGGAATAGATACTCTTGTGACATCAAGTTATGCGACATTATACCGAGGAGAATTGCTGGAGGTAAAAATAACAATCACCCACGGTAAAATTACAAACAATGCAAACCGACTCTCATAGCTTATCTTCCACGGTAAAATTTCAAGCCGAGGCTTATAGCCCTTATAGGTAACGTAAACCTTTTCAGTGTAGCTTGTACCAATGGTTTCTGACAGCGAACTTTGATTTCTGATGACAGGAATTGCAGGAAGGAATAAAGGAAGGACGGACTAAAAATGGAAATCACCCACGGAACCCCTTCTACAACATTACCTGTGCCAATTATGTGGCTTCAGATTATTTTTTTCCGCCAGCGTTAGCGTATTCTGAGCTTCATAAAAGGTTCTCAGAAACTCCTGCCGCCCGGGGGCGAACTTTGCCTAAAACAGATAAAGGTTCGTTCTTGAAACTGCTGGCTTTCTCCTATCCTGGCATCCCCCTATTCCTCTTTTTCTTCGCCTTTCCCCTTGTTCATTGAAACTGCTGACTTTCTCCTATCCCGGCATCCCCCTATTCTTCTTTTTCTTCGCCTTTTCCCTTGTTCAGTCGGCGTTTGTCGTCGGCCTCTCAATCAGCAGAGTGATCGCTTTGAGGCCAACTGGTTTTGGGTAAACAAAATTTTCCAAGTGGATGCCCTTTGCACTCAACCTTCGCTATTGATATAGCATCCCGGCGTTTGTCGTCGGCCTCTCAATCAGCTTTAGAGTGATCGCTTTGAGGCCAACTGGTTTTGGGTAAACAAAATTTTCCGAGTGGAGTGGATGCCCTTTGCACTCAACCTCTCAACCATCGCTATCGATATAGCAACCCTTGGTATCCTCTATCAAAACCTAACAAAAACTGGCGATTTCTCGAATCATGGATTTTTGACACACACTGTACCGACAAGCAGGGAGTGTACATATTACACGGTGGAGTAGATATTACATAATATGTGGGATTCTGAAAAGTCACTGTAGCTTGTATTAAATTTCCAATGTACATAATACACCGTGTACATAATGAGTACCTCCCAGGCTCATATGATTTACATATACGGGAGGATTACTTTACATATACACGACGATAATTATTATCACCCTCCTTTTGGTTTCAAATTAATTCGCTGGCAAAGTGGGTTGGGTGGAAGAGAGAGGTAGAGTTACGAAGGAAGGAGCGGGTTGGACGGTGGGAGAGAGGTGGAGGGGCGAAGGAAGGAGGGGTTTCGAAAGCCACAAATTTTGTTGAATTTTATAACAAGGCTCTCTCTCCCGTAATATTGTTTTTGTAAGCTTCGTGAAGGAGGAATGAGGCAGGATCGGCAGGAATGAGAGAGGCACAGGATAGAAGGAGGCTTCTCCTCTCAAGTTGATTTTGCGGTGTGCAAGATTGAAGGGATCCCGTTACTCAAATGTTGATAGGTGATACCAGAGACCAGAGATCCATCCGGCTATAGGAGCTTCCTCTTGGGGATATAAGAGAATGGATTTGGAAAGTCGTAGATTCTGCGATTTGCAAAATTGAAGCAAATCGAGCTCGTTCAATGTTGATGCCACAGATCCATTCATCTTGGTGAGGATAGAAGGTTGATGGATCCCAGTCTGTAAGATTAAGGGGACTCAAGACAGAGGATAGAGGGGGAACGGAGGTTTTGCTGAGCTTCGGAAAAAAAATTGTTCAACACAAAGAAATTTTCCACAATAGTTTTCGACTTCTAGTGCGGTTCACAACCTCATTCGACTTTTGGGGCGGGAGGGGGTTCTTTTTTCGAGTGAGGATTACTGTTCACTGAACTACCACACTACCAGTAGAAGTAGTATGAGACGAGGAGGAGGAACATACACCATTGAGAAGAAGGTGGTGGTGAATGCAGGAGGTGGAAAAGGGTGGGAGGAGGAGGAGGACTCCGGTTAATAAGAGACACAAGAAAGGAAGAGGGGTTAATAATGAGACGTCTTCAAAGGAACGGAAAGAGAGCGAAGAGGAATATGAGAGAAGTCTGAGGGGGGAAAGAGAGTCTCGAAAGAGGAACAGTGGAAGAAGAGTAATTGGAAGGAAGGAGGACATGATGGAGTGGAGGGGAAGAGAGGATTGGAGGAGGAAAAGGAGAGGGGAAAACTAGAAGGGAAGAGAGTCTCGGAGGAAGAACGGTGGAAGAAGGGTAATTGGAAGAAGGGTAATTGGAAGGAAGGAGGACATGATGAAAGGGGGAAAAAACAGGGGAAGAGAAGAATGGTGGGGAAAAGGGGGAGAGAGGATTGGATGAGGAAAAGAAGGGGTTTCTAAATTGGAGTTGAAAAACGTGTGGGTAAAAGATGCTTGTGTAATAATATTGACGGCAAATTTCCGACAGAAGTCAAAGAACTCGCATTGAAGGCAAAAGTAATTATGCTGATATCTCTTCATCAAGATATACGAGTTTCTGGGAAATCCTCTCAATGCTTTTCAGTGAAAATTCACAAATTTAAAAGCCAGCCTAGGATGGTAGCTCACTTGCCTTGTCGATTTGAAGGGCGCGGTTTCGATTCCTGAACGGCTCAAACTTTATCCTAAACAGATGTTTCTTAGAACGACTGCCTTTCCCCTATCCTGTCTTCTATCTCTTTTTGCTTTCGGGACAACAAGGCCTCAGGAGTTACAATTCCCTCTATCAAACCTCTTCTGGAGGTCGATTCCTACGTAAAAAGTTGTAAAAAATCCGAATCTGAGGTCAAAACTCCGAAAAAGTAACTTTAAAAGGTCGAAAATTCAATATTTAATTGCTGTTCTAATAAAAAAGTTCAAAGAGTTGTGCAATGACGTCAGATTTCACGTCAAAATGCGCAGAAACGCTTGCGCATAAACAAACGAAGCGGGAGTCATAAATTATGACGTCATCGCCTACGGGACCGTGTGCCGTGACGTCAAACTTCACGATTTACCGGTATTTTTTAAATCCATTTATCTAGAAGTCGTAGAAGAAAAAGAAAAATTCCATTCTTCCTTATTTTTCCTGCTCTATGACTTTAAAACATCACCCAAGTAGGCAAGTAAGCGCAACTGATCTATTAGCTGTCAAATATGGATTACAGATTGTTTCGATGTATATAACGTATATTTTTTTTTTTGAATTTTACACTTGAATTGTGTAAATAAAGAAATAAATAGGATAAAGAAAGTCGTGTGATGTTCACACCAGCTTTTTTTTGCTCATTTTCCTATCGGAGGGAGCAGAACGGCGAGGGATATTAGGGTATAATTGGGATCCCATTATGGTATTTGTTGTGTCAAAGAGGAAGTGCTATAATATTCAAATGAGGGAACTCCAGCTCCCCGTCTATAATCCCCATTATATCTGTATGCATGTGATTTTTTTCCCTCGTCGTTTGTATTCCCTCCCTTTTTTCCCTCGTTCGTATTCCCTCCCTTTTTTCCCTCGTTCGTATTCCCTCCCGATTCCCGTTCTTGCTTTTATACATGCTGTAATTGTATTAGGTGCTTCTTTTTTATCCCTTGATCCCTCTATCTCCGGAGAGATACCGGGTACTTCAGAATTAGAGGGATTTTTCTCGAGTGTTTCCTTAGAAAGTCGTTTTTGCGTTTGATAAAATTTGGTGCTATGAGTTTTTCTTGAGTTTAACCTCAATTTCTACTACTGTGCTGGCTGACGGTATCATGATTCCATCAGATACATATTTCAAATGAGTGTATTGTACATTTAGACGTTTTTGTTATGTACATTGTTCCTGTAATTTATAGATAGCTGACCCTGACCTCCTCTGGATGGAATCCATTCCATTGCACTCAAGATTCCAGATTGGAAGCAAGAGAGGAAAGAGGAGGACATCTACAAGTCTTTTCTAAATCTAAAACTATGTATAAAGCTGTGTCTACACTTAGTCGACCGCGTCGATCTATGTGTAGACAGGCCAAGAGATGAATCTCTGTTGTCAAGGCAGTGTACGGTTTCAGTCGATGTCGATCGACGGTTTCGACTATGTGTGGACACAGCTTTAGCGTCTTTGTCTAGCAAGCTCATCAAGTCAATGGAGGAGTTGCAATTGGGAAAATATTATTAATAGAAGGTCGATGATGGTCCATGCTTCGCTACCGTAACTGAACACTGAGAACATATAGGTTTTGAGAAGTCTCAGTTTGGTGTGGATGTTAACACCACTTTTTTCTCCCTTTTTTTCTCTCCTTAAGCTTTCCATTTTTTTCCTTTTACACTTAATACTTCTTGTTTCTCCTTGACACTGTCACTTTTCTCATAATCCTATATTTTCACTCTCACACCATCTTCCAAACGAAATCCCTTTTACCTCCCTCATTTCCTCCACTTCGTCCCATTTTCTAACAAAATCCCTTTTCCTCCCTCTTTTCCTCCACTCCGTCCCACATCCTTTACACAAAATCCCTTCATCTCCTCTTCGTCCCACATATTTTCTCCCGCAAGAAGTCATCTTATTTCCTGTTCTCTCTAAGATTGTTCTCGGCAGAAGGCGGGAAAAGGGTGGACTTCTGTACACCCTTTACCTCTACTGCTCATTGCTCAAAGATTTTGCTGAGGATGGGTGGCTGTCAGTAGGGCAGTATCCAGGATTTCGTCCCGGGGTGGGGGGATGCTCAAAATTTTTGGAGTCTCGCCCATGGTAAAGGAGCTATTGAAGATCGCTCGGATCTTCGAGCTTAGTTAGGAAACAGCTTAACTCCATACACAAAAAGCCCAATCTGAGGCTAAGGTGTAGGGACTGAACAGCCCTAAAGGATGGGTTAAGCTTCTACGAATAGTAAAGGAGAAAAATGAAGGTCGAAGGATTGGGCCGGGCTCCCTCGCCCCCTCCCCCTAAATACGGCCTTGGCTGTCAGGCTGTACGAGATGACCTCGATATTTCGGACTGTTTTTGATACATCCAGTGTCATTTGGGAAGTAATTTTTCAAAACGGGGTTTGTGAAGTAGATTGTTCCTGTCAGAGAAACGTCTCTCCAACCTTCTGCCTCGTGTTGAATTTGGACTTTTCACTTGCAGATCCGATCCTCAGTTAATACTTTATGGACGGGAGATTTCGTTTTCTGAAAGTCAATTTGATATGAGCTCTGGACGATGGAAAAAGTCAATTTGATCTTTGAACGATGGTATGAGATTGGATAGGGAATTGATAAATAACTTGATTAATCTACAACTCGCGAGGAACGAGATTAACCCCGCACTTTTCCTGTCAGAATTACGTCTTGTCTTACCCCAAAACTGTGATTGTAATAAAATTGGAAACACAGGCGTGCTTGCTGGAACTTGGCCTGGTGCAAGGCCGTGCACTCAGATATTGATTGGGCCGGACGTAATTTTGACAGGAAAAGTGCTTGGCAGATGAATTTTCCGAAAGGAAAATACACAATACACCTCAAATGGCACTGCAGCCTGGGGTGTTCCATGGTCTCAACGATTCGTCTTTCAACAGTTTCAACCCTCCAATAAAGTTGGACAAGATTAAGGATGAGGTTGAAACAATCCTTGTTTACCTGAGGAATTACAAATTGAAAGTCCATTAGTCCACGAGACCCACACATACGGAATTAAAACACAAATCTTAAGCTCGGTGCTTGGTCGATAGAGAGAAGGTACGTGAGTTTATCTTCCATTAAAACTTGAGAAAAGCCCTCGTACTTCTTGCACACCGATAACCTTTGTACTTAAATAAATTATAAACCCCCGCAACAATCACAACCAAAAGTTATAACTTTGTTAACCTCGGGACCGCGGGAGTTGGAAGAATTTTACTTCTCGCTGGAATTTTACTTTCCTTATCCTATGATTGCTTTACTCTCCGTGTCCGTGAAATACGTGCCATGCCTAGCACGATGTTCCTTATCCAATAGGAAGGAAAGTAATGTATTCGCGGTCAAAATTTTCGATGGTCAGTTTTTAGAAACACGTTTCGATCCCTAGGAGCATAAATCCGAAAAATTTGGTGTGAAATTCTCACATAGGACAGAGATGCAACACGAAAGATTTTGGTTAAGATCGGTGCAACGGTTGGCGGAATTTTGGCCTCTTGTTGGCGGTTAGCGCTATTTTGACCACCTTCTTCTAGGTAAGGAAAGTCGTGTGATGTGCACGCCAGATTTTTTGTGTGCTTTTTTGTTGGATTTTCTCTCTGATAGGAAATAAGGGATGCGAATCTAAAGATAAATTCATTAGGGTTTGGAAAATTGTAAACGGTAAACCAATACCTCTTGAATTACTAATTACGCTTTCAGATTGTGAGTGATACAATGTCTTCCATTGGTCCATTTTAAAATTATAAATTGAGGTAAACTGAAATCTAAATTCGACCCATCACATGTCACAATTTTGTTAGTTGTACAATGTACCTTCAAGTGTCAGATGGTTTGTCTTGTAAATTTTGAATATTGGAGCTACAAGACAGATTTCTGTGTGCACAGGAAAACCGTTATTACCGTGAGACTTGTCTTTGATGTAAATATCGTACCTTGTAAATCTCAGCTTTGATGGAACTTGAGCATTACACAAACTTTATTGTGCACTGAATATACCACACCCTAAAAGCTCAACTTGGCGAGAGAAACTATACATGTCATCCTTCTCTTTGGGAACAAAAGTTTTTCACCCGAGAGAACACACATAACTGCTATTCACCTAACGATACTGCTTGTAAACCAAACCACAGCACTAATAAAAAGAAAAAGCAAAGTGTTCGGTGTCTTCCTAAATAAGAAGGAAAACACAAACACTCCAAAAGAATATCACACACAAGAGAAAGCTGGGAGAATTGAGCGGGAGAGAAGCTTTATGTGTGAGATTGTCTGTATGTTTGTATGTCTGTTGTAGAAATGTTTAATTTAGCTGAAAAGTTTCGCAGAAAATAACATGATTGTAATCTCGGCGCTACCCTCTTCTGGGGGCACACTGTAGGTATACCTACATACCTTCTTTGTCTCACCTCTTTTCCTTCTCTTTCATTTTCTTGTTTCCTCCCTCCGTCATTTCCTTTGTAAGATGTCTTCTTTTGTTTTGAATACGTTGAAGTGCAAAGAGAAACAGAGGAAGAAAGAGAAAAGGAAAAGGAGAGAAGGAGGAAGAAGAAAGAGGAGGAAGAGGAGGAAGAGGAAGGAGGAGAGATAATGGAAGAAAAAATAGGATGTATGGAGGTGAGATGTGTGTGTATTCCCTTTGAACAGTTTAATACCTCCAAGGCATGTGTACAGACTTACAGAGTACTTAGTAGCTTACTATGTTCGTCTTTCCTTTCTATTCTTCTCTTTCCGTCACCTCTTTTCTCTTGATCATCTTCTTCGTCGTCCTCCTCCTTCTCCTCCCTTTCTATTCTTCTCTTTCCGTCACCTCTTTTCTCTTGATCATCTTCTTCGTCGTCCTCCTCCTTCTCCTCCTCCTCCTCCTCCTCCGCATCCTCCTTATTGTTCTCGTCCCTCTTCCTCTTCTTTGTCAACAATTTCTTAGTCTTCTTTTTCTGTTTTTGATTCACCATTTTCAAACTCTCCTTCTTCGTCATTTTCTGTTCTTCTACATTTTCTTCTCCTTCTTCTCGTCCTCCTCCTCCTTCTTCTACTACTTCTTCTTCTCCTTTTTCGTCCTCCCTAAGGAACATCGAGTGTTGCTAGAATTCTTTGTCCAATAGCGCAGATTGGCGCAAAGCAATTGGCTTTCGCGGAACAAATCCTTAATTGAAAGCATTCGAAAGGGAGCTTTACAAATTCTCTGAAATTTCTCAGTATTCAAGAAGTGAGCTGTGAAAAGAAAGGAATTCCACTTTAGTATTCACTATTCAAGTGGTTTTCTTTCAAAAGAAAGCCAATGCATTGAAACACCTAGAAAGACGGTCTTATGTAATTCACAGAATTGGCTCCCCCAAAGGAACAAAAGCCACCGTGGATCAGAGGCGAGGGTGTAAAAGTTGGCTTATTTTCTCCCTTTTTTTCTCTCCTTAAGCTTTCCATTTTTTTCCTTTTACACTTAATACTTCTTGTTTCTCCTTGACACTGTCACTTTTCTCATAATCCTATATTTTCACTCTCACACCATCTTCCAAACGAAATCCCTTTTACCTCCCTCATTTCCTCCACTTCGTCCCATTTTCTAACAAAATCCCTTTTCCTCCCTCTTTTCCTCCACTCCGTCCCACATCCTTTACACAAAATCCCTTCATCTCCTCTTCGTCCCACATATTTTCTCCCGCAAGAAGTCATCTTATTTCCTGTTCTCTCTAAGATTGTTCTCGGCAGAAGGCGGGAAAAGGGTGGACTTCTGTACACCCTTTACCTCTACTGCTCATTGCTCAAAGATTTTGCTGAGGATGGGTGGCTGTCAGTAGGGCAGTATCCAGGATTTCGTCCCGGGGTGGGGGGATGCTCAAAATTTTTGGAGTCTCGCCCATGGTAAAGGAGCTATTGAAGATCGCTCGGATCTTCGAGCTTAGTTAGGAAACAGCTTAACTCCATACACAAAAAGCCCAATCTGAGGCTAAGGTGTAGGGACTGAACAGCCCTAAAGGATGGGTTAAGCTTCTACGAATAGTAAAGGAGAAAAATGAAGGTCGAAGGATTGGGCCGGGCTCCCTCGCCCCCTCCCCCTAAATACGGCCTTGGCTGTCAGGCTGTACGAGATGACCTCGATATTTCGGACTGTTTTTGATACATCCAGTGTCATTTGGGAAGTAATTTTTCAAAACGGGGTTTGTGAAGTAGATTGTTCCTGTCAGAGAAACGTCTCTCCAACCTTCTGCCTCGTGTTGAATTTGGACTTTTCACTTGCAGATCCGATCCTCAGTTAATACTTTATGGACGGGAGATTTCGTTTTCTGAAAGTCAATTTGATATGAGCTCTGGACGATGGAAAAAGTCAATTTGATCTTTGAACGATGGTATGAGATTGGATAGGGAATTGATAAATAACTTGATTAATCTACAACTCGCGAGGAACGAGATTAACCCCGCACTTTTCCTGTCAGAATTACGTCTTGTCTTACCCCAAAACTGTGATTGTAATAAAATTGGAAACACAGGCGTGCTTGCTGGAACTTGGCCTGGTGCAAGGCCGTGCACTCAGATATTGATTGGGCCGGACGTAATTTTGACAGGAAAAGTGCTTGGCAGATGAATTTTCCGAAAGGAAAATACACAATACACCTCAAATGGCACTGCAGCCTGGGGTGTTCCATGGTCTCAACGATTCGTCTTTCAACAGTTTCAACCCTCCAATAAAGTTGGACAAGATTAAGGATGAGGTTGAAACAATCCTTGTTTACCTGAGGAATTACAAATTGAAAGTCCATTAGTCCACGAGACCCACACATACGGAATTAAAACACAAATCTTAAGCTCGGTGCTTGGTCGATAGAGAGAAGGTACGTGAGTTTATCTTCCATTAAAACTTGAGAAAAGCCCTCGTACTTCTTGCACACCGATAACCTTTGTACTTAAATAAATTATAAACCCCCGCAACAATCACAACCAAAAGTTATAACTTTGTTAACCTCGGGACCGCGGGAGTTGGAAGAATTTTACTTCTCGCTGGAATTTTACTTTCCTTATCCTATGATTGCTTTACTCTCCGTGTCCGTGAAATACGTGCCATGCCTAGCACGATGTTCCTTATCCAATAGGAAGGAAAGTAATGTATTCGCGGTCAAAATTTTCGATGGTCAGTTTTTAGAAACACGTTTCGATCCCTAGGAGCATAAATCCGAAGTTTCAGCCATTGATCCGTGTGTGTGTGTGTGTGTGTGTGTGTGTGTGTGTGTGTGTGTGTGTGTGTGTGTGTGTGTGTGTGTGTGTGTGTGTGTGTGTGTGTGTGTGTGTGTGTGTGTGTGTGTGTGTGTGTGTGTGTGTGTGTGTGTGTGTGTGTGTGTGTGTGTGTGTGTGTGTGTGTGTGTGTGTGTGTGTGTGTGTGTGTGTGTGTGTGTGTGTGTGTGTGTGTGTGTGTGTGTGTGTGTGTGTGTGTGTGTGTGTGTGTGTGTGTGTGTGTGTGTGTGTGTGTGTGTGTGTGTGTGTGTGTGTGTGTGTGTGTGTGTGTGTGTGTGTGTGTGTGTGTGTGTGTGTGTGTGTGTGTGTGTGTGTGTGTGTGTGTGTGTGTGTGTGTGTGTGTGTGTCTGTCTGTCTCTCTGTCTGTAAATGTCTCGAGAACGGCAAGAGTGCTATAGAGACTTGAACTTTGGTATCTAGGTCACAAATATGACAAGGATGCTACACGAAATTTGGTTTTTGGCTCTACTGGCTAAACAGTTACTGATATCGAAAAAGTTATGGAGAATTGACTCCCCAAAATCATACCTAAAACTCTCCAACAAATTTTCATTAACATCGCAGTAACGGTTGTCTCTATTTCGACCTAATTTGACCGTTTTTCGACCGCTCTGTGGCGGTTTTCAGCTGTACTGTCTTATGAACTTATGGTCTTATAACGTATATTTTTTTTTTTCTCGTTCGTATTCCCCTTCCCGGATTCCCGTTCTTGCTTTCGCTATACATGCTGTTAATTGTATTAAGGTGCTTCTTTTTTTTATCCTTGATCTCCTCTATCTCCCGGAGAGATACCGGGGTACTTCAGAATTAGAGGGGATTCTTTCTTCGAGTTTTTACCTTAAGAAAGTCGTTTTTGCGTTTGATAAAATTTTGGTGCTATGAGTTTTTTCTGAGAGTTTTAACCTCAATTTCTACTACTGTGGCTGGCTGAGCGGTATTGATTCCATCAGATACATATTTCAAATGAGTGTATTGTACATTTAGATCGTTTTTGTTTATGTACATTGGTTCCTGTAATTAATTGATAGCTGACCCTGACCTCCTCTGGATGGAATCCTTCCATTGCACTCGAATATCCAGATGGAAGCATAGAGAGGAAAGAGTAGATGGACAATCCTACAAGATCTTATTCTAAATTCTAAAACTATGTATATAGCTGTGTCTACACTTAGTCGACTCGTCAGATCTA
>NW_007378022.1:50271-85529 GCF_000475195.1 Diaphorina citri | reverse complement strand
GGCTCTATGTTAGCCTAATTTTTTATGGTGCCATTTAGCACTTCAAACTGCAGTGCCGTATTGCCCAGGGCACGGCGGCTACTGGCAGTATCATACTGAGGAAGCGAAGCAAACAAAATACGCCGTCGGACGCGTAAAACTGCACTTTTAGACTGCAGGACTGAGAACTTGAAAAAAAATAACTCTGTCGTTAATTTATAACTTAAGTGCGAAAATTTCAGACGAAAAGCCTCAAACTGGAGTCTAAGCTACAAAAGACTGTGAAAAATGCATCCTTAGGCTGGAAGTAATATAAAAAGGGTTAACGTTGTGAGAGGTACCTGACTACTCGAAACGATCTGGTTCTGATTTCGACACACGTGTGTATCAGTTCGCGCGGCTTAGCCTTAGCGCTTTGGCATGGCTGAACGTTCGAATACCTGTTGTCTCTAAGGTAGAGAACGCGGACAGCGGAACCTGTGTATCTCGCTGCGCCAGCTAGATGTACACGACAGAGAGTAGAAGCTGAAATATTAAAGAGAGGAGCGCAGAGAGATGTGTACAATGCTAACCAAACGCGTCAGCTGTCTCGAAGCACATGCGTAGCGAATAGACCGTACATCAAGATCTTCTACATCTACAGCAGACACAGGGAGAACACAGGTTAGACCTAGAGACTCACGTGCCTTACCTAAGTAGGGTCTCCTCCAGTCCACAGGCGGATAGTGTTAGATGTCCTTTTACCATGGTATGGCTTTTCCGAGAGTTAAATGATGAGGTGACTTCTAGACTACCTCACTGTAGCTATGGCAGTCGTGCGCCATGTCGATCGTTTAACTCCAATTGAGTTGTATTTGGAGTATCTGGGTTCTGCAGAAAAGTTGTGCGTTTCTGCGTGAAAGATTACCTGTTGTGAGCTCGTGTTTAGGGTAGATTAAGACTTCATTGTGGCATGAGAGGGCCTGCATGGGTTCTGCTCTATTGTTCTCTGTCTTGGGTTTGCGTCTGTGTTGGTAGGGCGTTACGATTGGTTATCTAGAAGTCGTAGAAGAAAAAGAAAAATTCCATTCTTCCTTATTTTTCCTGCTCTATGACTTTAAAACATCACCCAAGTAAGCGCAACTGATCTATTAGCTGTCAAATATGGATTACAGATTGTTTCGATGTAACTCATACTTCCCTGTATGTATTTAATAGAGTTGATAACAACCGTGTTTGAAATTCCATTTTCCGTTGAGATGGAAATTTCCGACCTTATTTGCAGGAGAGCAGCATCAATTAGCCGGTCTCCCGTTTGCTAAACGCTCCCGTAGCTAATCATTACCGGTAGTTTAGATCCCTTTTCTGTAATACATACGAACCTAATGATTACTCTACCTCCCTGAAACGACTTGAAATGCTTTAAAAGTCTTTTAATTGGGTGATTCTACAATTCCATACACATAATGTAGCTGTGAGGGGATAGAAGGGATTATATTGAACGAAAGCTTTTGTACAAACGGGACGTGAAAACATATCTTTTTCCCATTAGCTTACCTTTTTTACTTTCCTTATCCTATGATCTAATCGGATGAAATTTTCGATGGTCAGGTTTTAGTTGAGCACGTTTTGAGGTCCCTAGACCCTAATCCAAAGTTTCAGCCTTTGGTCCGTGTGTGTGTGTCTGTCTGTAAACAAAATATCTCTAGAATGGTGTAAGACTGAGGCTTCAAATTTGGTGTGAAATTCTCACATAGGACAGAGATGCAACACGAAAGATTTTGGTTAAGATCGGTGCAACGGTTGGCGGAATTTTGGCCTCTTGTTGGCGGTTAGCGCTATTTTGACCACCTTCCTCTAGGTAAGGAAAGTCGTGTGATGTGCACGCCAGATTTTTTGTGTGCTTTTTTGTTGGATTTTCTCTCTGATAGGAAATAAGGGATGCGAATCTAAAGATAAATTCATTAGGGTTTGGAAAATTGTAAACGGTAAACCAATACCTCTTGAATTACTAATTACGCTTTCAGATTGTGAGTGATACAATGTCTTCCATTGGTCCATTTTAAAATTATAAATTGAGGTAAACTGAAATCTAAATTCGACCCATCACATGTCACAATTTTGTTAGTTGTACAATGTACCTTCAAGTGTCAGATGGTTTGTCTTGTAAATTTTGAATATTGGAGCTACAAGACAGATTTCTGTGTGCACAGGAAAACCGTTATTACCGTGAGACTTGTCTTTGATGTAAATATCGTACCTTGTAAATCTCAGCTTTGATGGAACTTGAGCATTACACAAACTTTATTGTGCACTGAATATACCACACCCTAAAAGCTCAACTTGGCGAGAGAAACTATACATGTCATCCTTCTCTTTGGGAACAAAAGTTTTTCACCCGAGAGAACACACATAACTGCTATTCACCTAACGATACTGCTTGTAAACCAAACCACAGCACTAATAAAAAGAAAAAGCAAATTGTTCGGTGTCTTCCTAAATAAGAAGGAAAACACAAACACTCCAAAAGAATATCACACACAAGAGAAAGCTGGGAGAATTGAGCGGGAGAGAAGCTTTATGTGTGAGATTGTCTGTATGTTTGTATGTCTGTTGTAGAAATGTTTAATTTAGCTGAAAAGTTTCGCAGAAAATAACATGATTGTAATCTCGGCGCTACTCAGATAGAGTACGTTAGAGGTGTTCAGCCTTGCGGAAAATCAGAATTTTCTTTTTTTCCTTCTCGTACTTCTTTCGGCGCTACTCAGATAGAGTACGTTAGAGGTGTTCAGCCTTGCGGAAAATCAGAATTTTCTTTTTTTCCTTCTCGTACTTCTTTTTTATATCTCCCTACACAACAGTTCCTCCTGTGTTCCGTGTCTTTGTACTTCTTGCATCATTCATGAAAAGCTTCTTCCTCCGTGTTTTTCTTTTCTCTTTATGTTTTTCTGTCACTCGTTGCTTCGTAATGAATGGTGCAGTTATCAACCGGGGTTTCCTGTAGTTCTCGCTGCTGCTTTGTTGAGGAGGTTAGATTGCCGGAGGCAGTCGTTTTGCTCTTTGATTCTACGTGCCTCGTGTTTTGATAATACGTTTACTTTGAATGTCAGATATACTCGCTATGTCACTATCCTCTCCTCGGAATAGGCCTTGTTGTTTGCGTCACCGTTTAGTAACGAGGGTAGACGAGCAGCATTGTTTGTGAGTTTTGCGAAAATCCTCTATTGTTAAAAAGAGTCAAGTTATTGGTTCTACGAATTTCAATTCCCTTGTTACTTCAATTTTCCATTCGTTTCTTGGTATCATTGCACAAAACCCGGCTGCATTAAAACTGGATATTTTTTGCTATTTCTCTCTACCTTTTTTCCTGGAAATCACAACATCTTATCAGGATATAATCCGCCCCGGAGGGGAATTGAACCCGCGGCCTAGCGCTTACAAGGCAGACGCACTACCAACGTACCAACCAAGCTAACTAGGCGTCAGTAGACTTGAAATTTTTCATGAAGGGTTTTGGAACTTTGTAGTCAGTCGGTAGCTTGTGCCATATTGTTATAGCTGTTATATGAGGATCAGTGAGGTATTATCTGAAATGTTTTCCATGTCAACAAATCTTCTTTCACCTTTACATACCGTGTTGCCAAGTCTTCTATTTACTTATTCGTGCTCAGTCGGGTGTACTTTTGTCAACTTATCAGTGTTTTTTTTTTTTTTTTTTTTTTTTTTTTTTTTTTTTTTTTTTTTTTTAATGGGATTTAACATCATATAACTTGCTAAGGTTTTTAGTGATGGAGGTTAGACCCTCCATTCGGCTATTGGCTAACCGCCTTCTAACATCAGGTGTATTTATGGAAAAATTCATGGAACTCTGGGTTTGATTTATCCTTCAGCCTAAACAGGTAAAGTTTGTTCTTGGAACGACTGACTTTCTCCTATTTCCTGAAGATAAGACCTCCGTACCGTTCCCTCTATCAAATCCAGTTTTATCAGGTGCTTCAAGGAATTCTGTTTTTGCAGTTTTAGGGATTTTGTTTCTTCTAGCTAAGGGCTTTTGAACATTCGAAGTAAGAGATTAGAGTGATCGATGATTTCCTTTCCCTCATCCAATTTTTCTTCTCTCATTTTTATTTGATTAGTTGCCTTCAGGGGAATTTCGGGGGTAATATGTTTGTTCTTCGGAATCGCAGAGAAACTTGAGTTCTCAGAAGGCACGTATCCGTTGTCTACCTACGCAGAATACAAGCGTAAAGATAAATGATAAAGGTACTTAGAAGGAAAAAGAAGAGTAAAAAAATCATACGTTCTAAAATATATACGTTTATGTAAACGTGAAAAAAACGTATCTTACCCAAGAGACTCGTAATAATCCTAATATGCAGAGGATCGGCCAGTGGTGGATTTGTCTGGAGTTGAAGGGTGCCACAAGATTAAGCAGAGTTTGAAGGCTTGATTAACTTCATATGTATCTTCTCCCCTTCTGATGGCCTGGCCAGTGAGAAGAGTTTACCAGAGGTTGTGGGGCTTGACTAACTTCTTGGTCTTCCGCTTCTGATAGCCAATGGACGGGCCAGTGAGAGCCTTGTGGACACAACTCTACGTGATGGTGTTCGATATAGAGTCATTTGCCAGAAGTTTAGAGTAGGCGCAAGACCCAAAGTTAACAAGGGCGGAATACGAACCCATAAGTGGAGGAAAAAGACATTGGATGGGAGTATTTGTGGAATTTTTCAATCCTGTCCCAGTCAAACAGTTGAAATGACTCATTTTTTTTATTATTATCCTATACCACTAAAGGGTTCTGAGTTAGAATCGCGGTTCTTTTTCAAACCATTTCCCCTTCAAAGGTCGAAAGCGACTCGCAAGTATTTCAGTCGCCCACATACGAAATATTATCCAATTTCCGACACTGGCGAGAAAGAAGAATGTATGTAAATAACACGAGACAGCCGCCATTTTTTATTTAAAAGATAAAAAGAGATGAACATTTATGAGTGTATTGTTGTAAAAAATATTTGAGCGAAATAAGATTACGTGGCTTATTACGTCAAAATTATGATACGAAATACACCGAGCTAAGACAGACGGATGAATGGAATATTATTTCGGAGTGTTTTTTTTTTTTTTCTTTTTTTTTATTAAAAATTTCATGACGTAAAAAAAGCTTTCAACCTCTTGTGCTCTTGCCTTTGTGGAAATCTGGGAGTTAGTGTTCGGGAGGTTTGAGAAGGAGAAGACTGAAGCTGAACTGAAGAATATAATCGGACAACTAGGACTTAAACAAGATGTCGAAGAATTTTCAACACTGAATTGTCCCCAGAAGGTAGGTTACCATACCTTGTCCTTCCATTGCCAAAGTCCTAGGTACGTTGTCGAGGCATTGTGGACTTGTCAGTCGACATCGCTCGACTATGTGTGGACACACCTTTAGACTTCAGCTATTCAGGATAGATTCGTCGCCTAGTTATTCATAAACTTTTGCATTTAATTTCTCAGATACGGCAACATACACGGGATCACCCTTCTGCACGGTGCCCCGCGAGTACAATCCGCAATACAACCCCAACCGCGGGCTCCCCTTCTCCAGCGCGCGAGCTTTTTCCCCGATAGGACCCCGATATGACCGGAGCGTCTTGAGGGGTTCTGTCCGCAGGTTTTTCTGTCCCGTCTCGGGATCCAAGCAAGTCATTGTGCAGCGGGTACACGGCTTCATACCCCGCAGGATGATATCTTCGTTAAGGCGAACCCAGTCCCAGTTGTCTTCTTCGTAAGCTTGGTCCGTGGACAGGATGATGTTCCCGCGGAAGTTGTGGATGGACACTTCGGTTTCGCCTGAAAGGGAAGAACGGGAGAGGGTGTTAGGGCTGACATCTTCTGTCGAAATTCGTTAGGCCAGGCCACTCACTATCAGGTAGACCTGACGACAGGTACACCAGGTCAATCTGATAGTGTATGTGCTCACCAGATATCAGGTAGACCTGACAGACGGACCTTTTCAGCCGTAGGTACCTATCAGGTCTGCCTGATAGTGTGTGTGCTAATCACATGTCAAGTATACGTATACCAGATAGTGAGTGGCTGGGCTTAGACTCTTACCATGAGAACATGTGACATCTGTGCCAGTTAGCTGCACTCATTTAAGTTTTCAAACACCTGTCTAAACATTTTTGATCCTTTTCCCGTCCTCTATTGTTGTTAAGTTTAGGGTTACTACTTAACGAACTGTAAAAATAAACACTACTCTTTCATGGAGTCGGGTGGATTGAAACACATCACATGCCTTCAGGCACACTCCATTTGTCGAGGGTTTCTTGGTTTTCCTTGCCCTTAAGATCAATTTAATTTGAAGAAACCATTTACTGATGAAAATTTGTTATGAAACAATAAGTTGATGTGAGTAGCCCAGTTCAAAAAGAAGACAAATCGAGTTTTCGGTGCCAAAACTGAACATCTCGTAACTTTGACCTTTAATATAACTAATTAATGTCAACTTTGCCAGAAATACCATGTATATCAACAGATTACCTTAGATTTTTTCAAGGCCAAGACCATTAAAATCGGCTGCTTGTTTCAAAAGATATGAGTTTTTCGTGTTTTCCCTAAAAGAAGTCCTTTTTATGTCCACATTTGGAACTGAACTACTCATGACTCTTACCTTTGAGCTGCAATCGCTCATTGAGATCCTTCACAGACGCCTCGTTCATCAGCATGTAGCTCGCTAAGTATGCGTACTTCCCCATGTCCTCATTAGTGATGTGATCCCCATAGTGATGTCTGTACCTCTCATAGATCGTCCCGTTCAGTTTTCTCTGCTCGTCGCAGTCGTAGCCAAGACGGATATCCGGGTCCTCCTTGCCCAGGAGGAATCGGGAGAACCACTCGGAAGCCGCGTCCCCACAATCGAAAGCGTGAACGAGGTCCTTCTCGTACATTCGGATCGTGTGAACGGAACCTGACCGGTTAAAGTCGGCCATGTTGAGAACGAACGGAGTGTAGGTGTCGTCATTGTGGACGCTGAATTGAATGAGGTCCCTGGAAATGGAAACAAAATATGAAGTTAGTTTATTTAACGAAGTGGGTCGAACTAAGGTCGAGTTTTACAGTGGATTGTCTCAGAATTGACTTCAATCCGAGGTTGATCTGGCTATTGAGTATAGGGAAATCCTTGTTTCATCTCAATCCCGAGTTGGTAAACCACAGCAATAGTTTTGACGCTTCGCCCCTTTGACAGTTTTGCATTGAGTTTGTCTGTATGTTTGATCCATGATAACTCTCGAACGGTTCATCCGATTTCGATGAAACTTGACAAAAATGTTCAACACCTAAAGGAAATTTTCTCATTAAATTTGGGGCCCCGTAAAAGGAGTCTGAAGTTCGGTGAACTTCTAGTTATTTAATTTAAAAACATTTTACTCTACAGATATCTTCTCCGAAAGCTTGACAACTCTTAACATTGTCTTCTTTCTCCTTCTGTATTTTCCTTTGTTTTCTCAGATTCACCTGTTGTTTTGAATTATTTAGTTTTGCAAAGTGCAGAATTTCTGACGATCATTATCATTCTACTTTACTATTCCATTTCTTGTGTACTCCTACCTGAGTCTCAGTGATTCAGGTGCACAACTTGTTTTACCCATGCTCTCACGCACCTACGTCACTTTCTCCGTTTCTACTCTTAATAAAATATAAATTAGAAATCAGTACATTATCTGAGCCCGCGGCGATAGCACTTTGAATTCACCAGTCCCCCTATTGGTCACTGATGTTAAATAACGGTGCGCTTGGTTAGTATCGGGATGGGTGACCATCTGAGCTATCGCGAGCTGATGGCTTTCTCCGGCCCCACTCAGATTGGGACACTGGGTTATATTAATTTGTTTAAGCGCGTAGCTTGTTCCCGAATGGAGGGTAAAGCCTTCGTCACTAAAAACCTTAGCCGTTATACAGTAACGTTAAACCTCTAAATATCGAAACATTATCTTCAGAGGAAGCCTATCTTCATGAAGGTGAGAAAAACCTACCAAATCGGTTCGTGTAAAGATACACAAGCGTGCTTACACGTGCTTAAAGATACACAAGCGTGGGCGCACTGCCGATGCCGTCTGTCAGATTAAAAGTAGATTTGTCTTGTACTTGGAGAGAAGTGCATTCTAATTATCATCAGGGGGAGAACAATCCTGTAGGATGACCGGATATCATTTCACATCTCCCGTTTGACACGACACTTTTTGTAGAGTTTGTGCAGATTATATTATCCGTAACGCCGTCAGTACATGACAGTGGCCCGACTCAATTCGAGGAATGAAATATTCATGGCAAATTTAGTTTTGACCTGACCGACTGTCTGACATGGGGAAAATGTGTAAGTTGAGCACGGGACAACTTGTCACCCTGTCAGTCACGAAACCCACGAAAAACGGAATATAGTAATATGGGATATACAATAGCATGGGATTACTTGGCCCTCCTAGCTGGCAATAGTGAATTTTAATGAGGAAACAAATGAATTCTAATGAGGAAAAACATTATGTGCTCGTAGTTGTAACCTTGGGATAAAAGATATGACGCTCAAGTTGTCAGTTTGTCTACTTTCTCGCCCAAATTCGTGAACGTTTTTATGTTTTGCTTAAAGCTGTGTCCACACATAGTCAACCTCGTTGATCGATGGTAAAAGGTGAATCTATGTTGTCAAGGCAGTGTGGACGGTTCCAGTCGACATCGATCGATAGCGTCGAGTATGTTTGGACACAGTTTTATGTTCCTTTTCAACCAATGGAGTCTCTAGACTGGAAAACTTACTTGTCCAAAGCCGTAACTTTCACCAGGACCAATCGATTGTGAGCAATGTTGGAAATGTACGTCCCCTTCGATCGATTGAACAGAAGAAAACATCGATCCGACAGCGGGTAACCTTGTCCGATCCGGCTTAGCCCTTTGAAGTCGCAGAACGCTTTCTCCACACTCAAGTAGTATCCGGACTTCAAAGGGTAGATGTTAATTTCCGTGACATACCCAACTTGTTTCCAGACGGTCGGGATTTTTCGGTAACTCGCGGAAGGGCGCTTGTACCTGTCCGATCGTCTTTTGAAAATCCAGAACACACAATAAGAGCAGCAACCGCTAGCTATCACGATGAGGGCTGCAGTTCGGACGACTTTTGGAATTTCCGATAGTGAATGGCGGAGGGACACGCCGAAGATTACAGGACTTTGAAGCATGATTATGGTCTTCACACGATGACAGGATCAAAAGTCAAGAGGTAATCTCATCTGAGTCAAGCTGAAGCGCAGACCCCAAAATGACACATTACCGAATGCCGGATACAATTTATGGAACTCGATCAAAATCACATTATTATTTCAAAGTTACGAACAAGCAGGTCGCATTATTTAGTTTTTAAAGATTTTTCAAGAGAAGAAAAAGAATATAAGAATCCCACTCTTAACTTTTCTATATCAATTGACAGCGAACACGACAGCAAGAAAAGTTTGTACAAGGTCGCAAAGCGGAAGCAGAAAAAGTCAACAAATGCATCGAGCAAAAAAAAAACTCGATTTTCTAAGAAGTACTACTAGAACGAATAAACAAATGTTTCGTAAAGTTTTTTTTTTTTTTTTTTTTTTTTTTTTTTAAATCGAACTAGCAGGTAATACCCGTCCGTGAGAGAATCGAGAACTGACTGAGTGTTCTGTTCTACGAGTATAATTTAATTGAAATTTTTTATCTAGTACCACTCAGTCTCAGAAAGTAGTTGTACGTTTGATAACAGATAAGCAGCCTGCAGCCTGTTTTTGCGATGCAATAATTCCAATGTGTAGGGGGACCCGTAAGTAGTGGATCGAATTTTTATTAAGCAGCCTGCAGCCTGTTTTTGCGATGCAATAATTCCAATGTGTAGGGGGACCCGTAAGTAGTGGATCGAATTTTTATGTTTGATAGAAGGAGCTGTAGCTACGGAGGTGTTATCGGTTCGAAATCGAAGAGAAAAGGAATACAGGATAGGAGAAAGCTATAGTCGGTTCGAGATTGAACATTACCTGTTTAGTATAAAGTGTGCCCCGGGCGGAAATTGGATCCTGGATCTAGCGCTTATAAGGCAGGCACTCTACCTTCCAAGCTAACTAGGCTGGCGGGGATCAAGTTTCAGTTGGGACTTGCCTGAGACAGAGCACAGATAATGTGTCCTTCTCCATCTCAAGTACCGAATAACTTGTACCCGACCCTGGTCGTGACTTAACACGTACTTCTTGCGAAAGTGAGAACTTTATGGGAGTCATTTGAAAAGCTTCGTAAAACATTGAAACTTATATCGCCTCGCCCGGGGCGTCATGGGAGAGGGAGGGGGGGGGGCGCAGGCCCATAATAAACTTTTGACAAAATAGCCTGGCGGGAATAAAATCCATGTTGCCGCTCATAAAAACCAGTCACGTGGGACAGGACGGGAACTTTTCTGACACATGTTTCTGTTAGAAACTTGGGAGAACTTTCCAGGAGAAATCGGAATGTTGTTAACTTTTTAATGTGTTCACTGTTCACTTATACAGGATTCGAGATGTTGTTGCCTGCGGATGTTCGGGAAAAGTTTTCCTGATTGCTTCTCGGGGAAATGAAAATCCATTATTCAAGAGGCATCATGAGCTGCAAGAGAGACTCATCTTGTAAGAACGTCTGTCTTCTGTCTTGTATGTTGTTCATATCAGCTGGGAAGGTACATGTTCATATCAGACGGGAAGGTACATGTTAATATCAGATAGGAAGGTACCTACATGTTCATATGAGATAGGAAGGTGCATGTTCTTCCTATTCTTTGACACTTGACGCGCGATAATGTGCAGTCGTTTTGCAAATGGAGTTGAAGCTCTGACTTGAAACAGTTTGCAGAAATTAGACGTTTCTCCTGATGTTCAAGAGTTGAATTTCAAATTTTCAATCCATTATTTCGTGAAAACGAGATATGCAGTTTGAATCGGATGCTGTCAAAATGTAAATCAAGACAAGAACATACGGAGGAATCTGAAAGTTCCATTTATTCCATTGAAGCTCTGACTTGAAACAGTTTGCAGAAATTAGACGTTTCTCCTGATGTTCAAGAGTTGAATTTCAAATTTTCAATCCATTATTTCGAGAAAACGAGATATGCAGTTTGAATTGGATGCTGTCATAATGTAAATCAACACAAGAACATACGGAGGAATCTGAAAGTTCCATTTATTCCATTATTATTCTGGGAAAATTGGATTGAAATTCGACGAAAGATCTGTTTGGAGATTACTGCTGACTGCAGAGTTACCCTGAATGTTCCAGAAAGTCGTAAAATCTGGGAAACACATCATGAGTCCATAAATAACAACAAAACTAATAACAACTCGATGAAACAAGAAGTATATGGCTTTCGAAAGCAATTTGATGGCTCCCAGCATTGAACCATTCAACTGCGTTCAAGAACCATTCAAAGACTCCTTTTTTTTTCAATTTCTTGACCCCGCCGGGAATCGAACCCGGGTCTCCCGCGTGCAAGGCGAGCGCAGTGACCACTACGCCATGGGAGCTGACAATGGAGGGTATAGCCCGCCATCACTAAATCGCTAAAGGTAGCAAAGGGTTGTCTTTTGGCCGCGAAATGCCCCCAATGTGTTCTGTCCAGTGCATCTTTTTCGAATGTTCTGGGTCTCTCCGTATCTCTTTTTCATTTGGAAACTGCATTTATAGTCTGGGATCCAACTGCATTTAGCAATACTCTGCAAATATCCAGTGATGTTAAACCTCGATAACGAAATAAGTGTTAATTTTATCTCCACCCCGTATAAAGTAAATTCCTGGCTCCTTTTCCTTCCTTTACTACTTCTTCTCCTTCTCTTATTTCAATTTCAGATTCCTCTTTTATTTTCTCTCTCTCTCTCCCTCTCCCTCTTTCTTTCGTTCTCTATCGTCAGTTTGTGTACCCAATCAATTTGAAATAAGGAAGGAGAAGGATGAAGAATGGGAGGAGCTTGGTGCATTTTAATCTAATATATTGCTTCGGCTCATTAGTCTCTCTCTCTCTCTCCTCTTTTCCTTCTTTCTGTATTTCTCTCCTCCTTCGAGTCTTCCTTTCTCTCCACTTTCCGTCATCCTTACTTCTTTATCCTCTTCCTCCCTTCTCTCACCCTCCCTTCCCCCTTGCAGATTCCCTTGAGTTTCCTTCCTCCCTTTCTACCTATATATCTTTTCTTCTCTTCTTCTCACTCTCTCTTCCTTTTTCTTGCTTTAGCTCTCTCCTTCTCTTCTTCCTTTTTCTTACCTCGGTCTCCTTCGTTTTCTCCCTCTTCTCTCTTTCTCCTTCCCTGTCTGTGTTTCCCTCTCTTTTTGCTCTCTCCCCTCCTCTTCCTTTTTCTCTGTTCTCCCTCTCCTCTTCCTTTTTCTCTGTTCTCCCCTCCTCTTCCTTTTTCTCTGTTCTCCCTCTCCTCTTCCTTTTTCTCTGTTCTCCCTCTCCTCTTCCTTTTTCTCTGTTCTCCCTCCCCTCTTCCTTTTGTCCTCCTTCGTTTCCTATCTATCTCTCTCTCTCTCCCTCTCTTCTAAGTTGAATATTTACAATTTTTCGGCAAGTGATAACTAGTGGCGGAGGGTTAGACAAAAACCCTATAGAAGGGAAGCGGTTCTCCCCAAGCTTTCATGAAAGATTCGGCACTGGTGATATTTATTGTGTACTTGTGATACATTGTGTATCTAAAAGTATAATAGGTATCTGCTTTCTAATATATCTTGAACGTGTACTCGAAACTGTTCCCTTCGACGAGTTGAGGCATTACTTTCCATTACCTATGTATGGGGAACTATTGTATACGTGATGTAATCTCTCAAGTTGAGGCATTACTTTCCATTCTCTCAAGATTCAAAACAAAGGATGCTAAATGAAATGCATCCTACTTCGAGCTGTGTAAACTTCACCGACCCAATAAAAAGCTCCAGAAAGGCCCGATGGAGCCCAAAAATCAAATTTTAAGACCTTGTACTCATCGTTTTTCCAAATTCGTCAAATTTAGGCTCAAGGGTTAGAGCATTTTAGTAGACTAGTCTAAAACCTTTGAGTTAATACTTGAAAAAAAAAAATCGCTGATAAAAAAGGGAAGGTACGAGTAAGTTCATGGAAATTTGTGTGATGTACACACCCTCTAATATATCTTGAACGTGTACTCGAAACTGTTCCCTTCGACGAGTTGAGGCATTACTTTCCATTACCTATGTATGGGGAACTATTGTACGTGATGTTATCTCTCAAGATTCAAAACAAAGGATGCTAAGTGAAATGCATCCTACTTCGAGCTGTGTAAACTTCACCGACCCAATAAAAAGCTCCTGAAAGGCCCGATGGAGCCCAAAAATTAAATTTTAAGACCTTGTACTCATCGTTTTCCCAAATTCGTCACGACTAGAAATAAATTCAGGCTCAAGAGTTAGAGCATTTTAGTAGACTAGTCTAAAACCTTTGAGTTAATACTTGAAAAAAATCGCCGATAAAAAAGGGAAGGTACGAGTAAGTTCATAGAAATTTGTGTGATGTACACACCCTGTTTTTTTTCTATAGAATAAATCAGGACAGGAGCAAAACGGTTGAGACCACATCCTGATAGTTTCCAACCATACCTTACTTATATTCTCCCCTCCCCCCCACGTTTAAACTATCATAACCCCCTTCTTTCTTTCGATCCTTATCTACCTCCGTATCCTTCCCCCTCCAACTTGTTAATTCCCACCCACCTTTCTTTAGTTAGCCCTTCATCCACATCCTGATAGTTTCCAACCATACGTTACTTATATTCTCCCCTCCCCCCCCACGTTTAAAACTATCATAATCCCCTTCTTCCTTTCGATCCTTATCTACCTCTGTATCTTTTCCCCTCCAACTTGTTAATTCCCACCCACCCTTCATCCTGATAGTTCCCACCCATACCTTACCTCTTACCTGTATTTCTTCCCCCACGGTTAAACTATCTTTAACCCCCTTTCTCCTTTCTTTTGATCCGTCACCCTCTGTGTTTTCCTGCTTTCTCCTCTCTCCCTCCTCTCCTTTCTCCTCTCTCTCCTCCCACTGTTCCATTCTCTTCTCTCTCTTCCCATCCATTACTATCTATCCCCTTCCTTCTCCTCTCTCCCCTCCTCCCCCTCTCATAAAGCGACATGTTATTGATTGAAAAACAATAACTCATCGGGACTCTCCTCTTTCGGGGACATTTTCTCTATGTTTGAGACACATAAAAAAAATGTCCAACCAGTACGAAAAAAATAAAATTGTTTTTTTTTCGTCCTGACTTTCTACTTGTTCTTTCTTTCGAGGGGTTGTAAATCTTTTGAGCAAACTTTGATCGAGAGTAATCGAAACGCAGCTGAATGCGTTTGGCTTTGGATCGAGTTTTTCGAGGGCAAGATTCGTAGAAGCTGAGCATAGATAACTAGTGGCCAATACTGAGAAGGTGTCCTTTGGAAATCGAACCCGTGTCTTAGCACTCACGACACATGCAGACGTGCCAAAGTAAAGCTGGTACTAACTTTTTCGCTACTAAAGTAAAAAAAAGTTGGTAATACTTTTTCGCTAAAATGAGACTGCATATCCCTAAAACATGACCATTTATCGCCTCAAAATCTCAGACTCTCATGACAAAAGACTTGGTCAGGGAGTCAGGAACGTTAACACTAGGAGGGGGGTGGGGATTTCATACCTTTGTTATGTTATTTGAACAAAAAGTTACTACTTATTGTCTACTTTAGTACACTGGAGAGCAAAAAATTAGGGTAATTTTTGATCTCTTAAGATTTTTTGGTAGGTAAGGTACCAACCTACAACTCAAATTGGTGTTAAAAAGACACTCTGTCGAGTTTGGATTTTTTGATTTTCTCAAAAAAAAAAAAACGATATTCGATTTGCCCCGAAATTTTCGCTCATGAATGTAAGTATTGTTTAAATAACCTTTTCTTCCCCTTAACCGCTCCCACCCTCACGTCTGCTAATAAGATAAGACCTCCCCCACCCTTTCTCCCTACCTTATGACTCCCCACCCACCCCCAAACTGTTTCCTTCCCATTTAGTTTTTTTTTCTCTCTCTCTTTTTTATGAAAAGCGACAATGTGTGGTGTTTTCGAATATTTATGCCAATTTTGTACTCCTTTTTTTTCAGCTTTTTTGCATAAGAAAATAAATAGGTATTTTATGTATATGTACTATATGTATTTATAATGTATGCTTTGTAGTTGGTTATTTTTTATGTCTTCCCTGTGAAAACACCTTTGGAAAATGAGCAGAGAGAGAAAGAGAGAAAATTGGTTGATGGAACGAGAGAGATAAAGATGGAGATGGTAAAGGCGAAAGAAAGAAAGAAAGAGAGAGAGAGAGAGAGAGAGAGAGAGAGATAGAGAAAGAGATAGAAAAAGAGAGAAAGAGAATAGTCGGGTTGAATGATGAAAAGGAGCGAGAGATTGTGGAAAAAGGAAATGAGCGAATAAAAGAGAGTCAAAGAGAAATCGAATAGAGAGAGAGATAGAGAGAAAGATGATAGTAGAACAAAGAAAGAGAGAGAGAGAGAGGACGGGGGTTTCAGGTATATGATAAGAGCACTGATAACACGGTCCCATGAGTTTTATGCATATTTTCTGACTCTTTCTATACTTCCCCTCTCTCTCTCTCCCTCTCCTTATCATTATCACATTATTTCTTTGTTTGTTCCCCGCATAGCCATCCATTATGGGGCGAATGCGAAAGAAGAAGGAAGAAGAAAATGGTGTGAACATCACACGACTAAAAATAAAACATCCAACTGATTCGGTCTTATCGTCTCAAAATCGAAGAGAGAACGAAAACAGGATAGGAGAAAGCCAGCCGTTCCGAGAACGAACCTCATAACATTCGTGCAGGATAAAGTTCGCCCCTCGGTCTTATCGTCTCAAAATCAAAAGGACAAAAAATCACAATATAGGAGAAAGCTCTTATTATTATTTTTTTTTTTTTTTTCAAATACGTATTCCGCAAATGTAATAGAAAGTCGTGTGATGTTCACACCAGATTTTTTAGGTATACATCTACGTAATATTTTTTGCAACTTTTGAAACCCTTAATTGATTTGATTGAAGAACAGCAATTCCGATAAAAGCCACACCCAAATTTGCTCCACTGCTACACTTTGCAGGGGGAGTAAAACCACTGATGAATAAACAAAAATAACAGAAAATCTGATAAATATAAATTATGTTTGAAACCCTTAATTGATTTGATTGAAGAACAGCAATTCAGATAAAAGCCACACCCAAATTTGCTCCACTGCTACACTTTGCAGGGGGAGTAAAACCACTGATGAATAAATAAAAATAACGGAAAATCTGATAAATATAAATTATATAACTTACGAAACTAAAACACCATTGCTGACCAGACAGAAGACAAGCAGAGCATCAGTGCATTGAGCATTCTCTTCATCTTGAAAAAACAAGAACGAATCAACTAGAAGATTTCTGGAGATAGAAACGAGTGATCGTACCTACTTTAGAGCATCAGTGCATTGAGCATTCTCTTCATCTTGAAAAAACAAGAACGAATCAACTAGAAGATTTCTGGAGATAGAAACGAGTGATCGTACTTTTTCTATCAGCAAAGATTACTGGAATACAGTTGGGTGTCACATTTTCCGAGTATAAATACCTAAAGATGGTAACGTTGAGTAAGGTTTTTGCTGGGAGCTCATTAGTCCACATGCTTTTTGATTTGAAAACAAATAAATCACCATTGTTTTTAGCCCGTCCTTCCTTTATTATATTACAATAGTAATAATAAAAGGCATAAGGGACGGACTAGTGTATTCGCTTCGGTGTCGTCCGTGTGTCTGACCCCATAGAAGGACTTATCCAAACCTAGTCGACCTATATATCAAATTAAAGGTCTTTTTACCAGGAACACGAAAGTGGTGGTGCCAAAAAAACAAAAAAAAAACTGGTTTTTTGGGGGATTTTTTTCACATTTTCTCACACAAATGAGCTCTAATACTCTGATCTTGAAACTTGTCGCGGCGACCTATGAACTCAAAGCGAGAAAGTTTTAGATAACACTTCAGTCGTTAATTTAAGACCGGTTTTAGCGTCACCTAGGTTAAGATGAACTCAAAGCGAGAAAGTTTTAGATAACACTTCAGTCGATAATTTAAGACCGGTTTTAGCGTCACCTGTGTTAAGGTACGCCGAGAAAGGCCAATAAATGGATGGGTGACTTAAATGACTCTTGGGCCTTTTTTAAAAAAAAAAAAAAAAAAAAAAAATACTACTTCTAAAATATAATCAAAATAATCTCTCGATTTCAACCAAAGTTGATGTGCAAAGGAGAGGAATTATGGTGTAGAGGGAGTCCAAGAGGCAAGAATGCCGAAAAAATTCGAGGAGTTTGAGCAGAAAGTGAAAAGAAAATGAGAAGAGAAAGGAAATAAATGTAAGAAAAAGAGAACTATAAAATGAAATTGGAGAAAGACAACGAAAAAAATTGTAGGAGGCTGAAACAAATAAGAAATTAGAGGGAAGAAAAGACCGCGTATGGGATGAAGAAGGGAAGAAAAATGGAAGAGAAGGAGAGAAGGAAATTGGAGAAGAAGGAGAAGAGAATGGAGAAGAAAGAGGAGAAGGAACAAAGTTGGAGATGTTTTATTTATGACAGTTGACTGTCAACGCCACAAACCGAAACTTTAAGATAACTTTTCATTCATTTTTTTCCCTCCCTTTTCCTCCATTTCTCCCTCTTTTTCTCTCCGCCCTTCTCTTACCTCCCCTTCCTCTTTTTTCCTTCTCTCCCTCTTTTCCTCTCCGTCCTTCCTTCTCCTTCCCTTCCTCTTCTCTCCCTCCCCTCTCTCGGAGAAATTGTTCAAAGTTTCTGAGAAAAGACTGAAAGACTTCTCAGAATTCTTCTCCAGGGAGCCGTTCTTTTCTCCCCTTCTCATCTCATCACTGTACGTTATGTTTTCACTTAGAAAAGTTGGTCGCGTAATATAAAGTGACACATGGATAGGTTTCTACCTTACCTTCAGAAAACACACTGATTTTATCACGAAACTCGAGACCTCCCTTCTCCCGATCCTCTTCAGTGTACGAGGGAAAGAACGTGCTTGGGACGGGCTTTGAATACGACACAAGCAGGTTTATCCATGGTAAATTAATTTGCAATCACGTTGAAAATATCAACCTGATATGAACAATACACCTGTGAATATCTTGTTCCCAGCTTATGCAGCCACTCATGTACGTTGAGACTGTCTGACCCAGTGTGTGTCGGAGAAAACTTCAGACCGACCCAGGTCTGTCAGGCCATCTGAGGAACCTGTGTCTGAAGCTTCTTTCGCCATAAACGTTCTGACGGTCTGAGTGTCATTCTCCGGCAGTCAGCCTAGTAATCAGCTTGAAAGGTCGTCTGCCCTTGCAAGCGCTAGGTCCCGAGTTCTATTCAGGATGAACACTTTATCCTAAAGGAATAAGGTTCGTTCTCGGAACGGCTGGCTTTCTCCTGTCCTCCTTCTCTCTTCGTTTTCGTTAAAGTTTCCTCTATCAAAAGAGGGGGAGAGAGGGAACTAAGTGACAAAATTGGGAGGGGGAGAGAGGGAACTAAGTGACAAAATTGGGAGGGGGAGAGAGGGAACTAACTGACAAAATTGGGAGGGGGAGATGAACTTGACTGACAAAATTGGGAGAGAGGGAATTGACTGACAAAATTGGGAGGGACAGAGAAGTTCTGACAGGATCAAAGTTACCCCGTTGTGATTTAAGGGGGGAGTAAAAAAAGGAAAGGAGGACATATTTATCGCGAGCAGGGCCGTATTTAGGGAGGGCTAGGGAATCGGAGGGCTTCTCCCTGGGACCATAACCTCATAACTATGAACCATTAGCCAGAAATAACCCATTACAGGGGCGAAGACGGGAAGGAGGTATTCTGACCTTACTGGGTTTAGATTTTTAAGCCCCCTGCCCCCGTCGCTAAAATCCTGGATTCAGGCCTGGTCCTGAGGGAAAAGTAAAGAGTGACTACTCCATATTCTCCATTTGGGAGCCTTAGGGGTTTAGCAGACCTTGGGCCCAGCCATATAAATGCATACCTCTTCCTTCCCCTCCTTTTTCCTCCCCTCCTTCTCCTTTCCCATCCCATATGACAGCAGTACATGAAAATTCCATTCCACAAAAACTCTCCCTTAGACCCTCTCCCTCTCCTCCCCCTCATCTTATTATACTACCCCCCTCCTCTGTTCCCCTCCCATAGTATCTTCTTCCCCTCCTCTTGTCTCTCCCTCCTATTCTTCCATTACCGGGATTTACTTTTACTCCCTGCTGTCCGACGAGGACATATTTATCGCGAGCAGGGCCGTATTTAGGGAGGGCTAGGGAATCGGAGGGCTTCTCCCTGGGACCATAACCTCATAACTATATGAACCATTAGCCAGAAATAACCCATTACAGGGGCGAAGACGGGAAGGAGGTATACAGACTTTACTGGGTTTAGATTTTTAAGCCCCCTGCCCCCGTCGCTAAAATCCTGGATTCGGACCTGATCCCGAGGGAAAAGTAAAGTGTGACTACTCCATATTCTCCATTTGGGAGCCTCAGGGGTTTAGCAGACCTTGGGCCCAGCCATATAAATGCATACCTCTTCCTTCCCCTCCTTTTTCCTCCCCTCCTTCTCCTTTCCCATCCCATATGACAGCAGTACATGAAAATTCCATTCCACAAAAACTCTCCCTTAGACCCTCTCCCTCTCCTCCCCCTCATCTTATTATACTACCCCCCCTCCTCTGTTCCCCTCCCATAGTATCTTCTCTCCCTCCTCTTATCTCTCCCTCCTATTCTTCCATTACCGGGATTTACTTTTACTCCCTGCTGTCCGAGGATTTTTATGATTTTATCACGAAACTCGAGACCTCCCTTCTCCCGATCCTCTTCAGTGTACGAGGGAAAGAACGTGCTTGGGACGGGCTTTGAATAACACAGAAGCAGGTTTATCCATGGTATTCTCCCGATCCTCTTCAGTGTATGAGGGAAAGAACGTGCTTCGGACGGGCTTTGAATACGATACAAGCAGGTCTTTCATGTAATGATTTAAAATCAAGACTAGAGCCCGTTCTCCCTTTATTCCTTTTAATGTTTCCTAATAACTACCAACTTTTACGGTAAGAATAAGGAGAAAATACATTTAATTGAAACGAAAAATTAATGAAATTGGATGTTTTTTCAATTTTCAAAATAGATAGTAAAAAGATGCGTTATTCTGATATTCACCCACCTATACTACCTATCTACTCGTAGGTAGTATGTAAGTAAATATTAAAGAGATTTTACACTCCCCAAAAACTTATCGACTGAACTGTTATCTAAAACTTTCTCGCTTTGAGTTCATAGGTCATCGCGACAAATTTCAAGATCAGAGCTCAATTGTGTGAGAAAATGTGAAAAAAAAAATCCCCCAAAAAACAGTTTTTTTGGTTTTTTGGCTTTATGGTTCTCTGGAACTATAACGATTGCTAAGGATAAAATTTTGGTTTCTGCTCATGCAGAGAAGCTCAGAATTGGAATGATCAGTTCAGCCATGTGATACAGACAGTTTCATCAAAATCATCTGATGCCTTTATTTCCTTACTCACGGTAAATATCCCAGGGTTTGATATTAACATGCCCAGGGTTCGCAATTGACGCTCCTTTTCCCGTCAATGTGTCTTGATTCAATACAGGTGGAATGTTCACAGTAGCAGAACCTTCAACAGCGGCACCTTCCACGGGATTAGGCAACATTCCCTGGGGAAAGAGGAGAGTCGTGTTCCCCCTCCTTCTTCTTTCCTCTTTCTCTCCTCGCATTTCCTTGTTTTATTTTATTTTTTTCGTTCTGCTAATTAGTGTTTGTACAAACATAAATTTATTCCCTGGGGAAAGAGGAGAGTCGTGTTCCCCCTCCTTCTTCTTTCCTCTTTCTCTCCTCGCATTTCCTTGTTTTATTTTATTTTTTCGTTCTGCTAATTAGTGTTTGTACAAACATAAATAATCATCTGATCTGTTCTCTTTCTCTTCCTTCTTCCTCTTTTTCATCCTCCTCTCCCTTTCTTCTCCTCCTCCTCCTCAGTTTCTCCTCCTCTTTATCCCCTTCTTTTCCTTTTCCTCCTCTCCCTTCCTTCTAATTTCTTTCCACTTCATCCTCTTCCTCCCTTTCCTCCACCTTTCGCTCTTCATCTACTCCTTTTCCTTCTCCTCCTAACATAAATAATCATCTGATCTGTTCTCTTTCTCTTCCTTCTTCCTCTTTTTCATCCTCCTCTTCTCCCTTCTTTCTCTTCCTCCTTCCTTTCCTCAGTTCCTCCTCCTCCTTCTCTTTATCCCCTTCTTTTCCTCCTCTCCCTTCCTTCTAATTTCTTTCCACTTCATCCTGTTCCTCCCTTTCCTCCACCTTTCGCTCTTCATCTACTCCTTTTCCTTCTCCTCCTCCTCTCTCCTGTCTTTCTCCTCTTCGCTACCCATTTAATTCTCCTCCTCTTTCCTTCCTTCTCCTCTTCGCTACCAATTTCATTCTCCTCCTCCTTTTTCTCTTCCTTCTCCCCCTCTTCCATTCTCATTCGAATTCTCTCGTGTTCTTCCTTTACTTCCCTCTCTCTTTCTCCATCCGCTACGTCTCTTATTTCCATTTTTGTATTTTCATAATTTGTACAATTTGCAATCACGTTGAAAATATCAACCTGATATGAACAATACACCTGTGAATATCTTGTTCCCAGCTTATGCAGCCACTCATGTACGCCGAGACCATCTGACCCAGTGTGTGTCGGAGAAAACTTCAGACCGACCCAGGTCTGTCAGGCCATCTGAGGGACCTGTGTCTGAAGCTTCTTTCGCCATAAACGTTCTGACGGTCTGAGCGTAATTCTCCGGCAGTCAGCCTAATAATCAGCTTGCAAGGTAGTCTGCCCTTGCAAGCGCTAGGTCCCGGGTTCTATTCAGGATGAACACTTTCACCCATATTTATGAACAAAATGCTGGCTCTTAAGTTCGTGCTAAGCATAGTCTCAAGGCATTTGATTGGTCAATTTTGACTTGAGATTGATCTAAGAACGATCATTCTTGTTCATAAATACGAGTGTGATCCTAAAGAAATAAGGTTCGTTCTCGGAACGGCTGGCTTTCTCCTGTCCTCCTTCTCTCTTCGTTTTCGTTAAAGTTCCCTCTATCAAAAGACCTCGCTACCAATTTCATTCTCCTCCTCCTTTTTCTCTTCCTTCTCCCCCTCTTCCATTCTCATTCGAATTCTCTCGTGTTCTTCCTTTATTTCCCTCTCTCTTTCTCCATCCGCTACGTCTCATATTTCCATTTTTGTATTTTCATAATTTGTACATTTTTTTTTTTTTTGCGCGAAGAAAATAAATCAAACTCCTGTCAAATGCTTTTAATTCTTCTCTTCCTTCTTCTCTCTCTCTCTCTGTCTCTCTCTCTCTCTCTCTCTTTCTCCCTTCCACCTTTCTGTCTCTCTCTCCCTTTCTCTCTCTCTCTCTCTCTCTCTCTCTTTCTCTTTCTCCCTTCCATCTTTGTTTCTTTCTCACTCTCTTTCCTTTCCACCTTTGTCTCTCTCTCTCTCTCTCTCCCTCTTTCTATCTTTTTAATTCTTCTCTTCCTTCCTCCTTCTGTCAAATGCTTTTAATTCTTCTCTCCCTTCTTCTCTCTCTCTCTCTCTCTCTCTCTCTCTCTCTCTCTCTCTTTCTCCCTTCCATCTTTATTTCTTTCCCTTCCACCTTTCTGTCTCTCTCTCCCTTTCTCTCTCTCTTTCCTTTCCACCTTTGTCTCTCTCTCTCCCGCTTTCTCTCTTTTTATCCCCTTCCTTCCACCTTTGTCTCTCTCTCTCCCTCCCTCTTTCTATCTTTTTAATTCTTCTCTTCCTTCCTCCTCTCTCTCCCTCCCTCTCTTTCTCTCTCTATTTTTATTAATCTCTCTCCCTCTCTCTCTTCATTTCTCCCTCTCTATCTGCCTCTCCCATGATCTTTTTCTCTATTTATTTCTCTTTATCCCTCTCTCCCTCTTCTCTATTCTTTCTTTCTCACGTCTCATACACGTACCCATTTCTCCCTCTCTATCTGCCTCTCCCATGATCTTTTTCTCTATTTATTTCTCTTTATCCCTCTCTCCCTCTTCTCTATTCTTTCTTCCTCACGTCTCATACACGTATGTCCTCTTTCTTCTCCTTTCTTCGTTCTATTGTTCCTTCATCTCTCTCCCCTATTCGCCTCCTTCCTTCCTTTTTTTCTTCTCTCTCTCTCTCTTTATCTCCTTCTCCCCTATTCTCCCTTCTCCTCTCTCCTCTCTCCTCTCTCCTTCTCCTCCTTTCTTCTTCGCTCTTTTGTTCCTTCACCTCTCCCCCCTTGTTTTTCTTCTCTCTTTCCTTTATCTCTTTTTTCTATTCTTCTCCTCTCTTCTCCTTCCTTCTTCTTCTCTTATTTCCAGTACGCTTTTCTTCTCGCTCTAGTTACTAGACTGAATAAAATAATCATTACACAATACTACCCCATACACATTATGACATATTTGTTCTATTGTTCCTTCATCTCTCTCCCCTATTCGCCTCCTTCCTTCCTTTTTTTCTTCTCTCTCTCTCTCTCTCTCTCTCTCTCTCTCTCTTTCTTTATCTCCTTCTCCCCTATTCTCCCTTCTCCTCTCTCCTCCTCCTCCTTTCTTCTTCGCTCTTTTGTTCCTTCACCTCTCCTCCCTTGTTTTTCTTCTCTCTTTCCTTTATCTCTTTTTTCTATTCTTCTCCTCTCTTGTCCTTCCTTCTTCTTCTTCTTCTCTTATTTCCAGTACGCTTTTCTTCTCGCTCTAGTTACTAGATTGAATAAAATAATCATTACACAATACTACCCCACACACATTATGACAGTACACACATACCCATATACACATACATACCGGGTGTTCAACTTAATTCGAAATCATCCCGTAATGTCAGTTTTTAACCCCATAAAAGTCTCCCCTCTGGGGAAAAAAACTAGATTGCCGGAAGTCCAATCGAGTGACTGGGTTCCGGAACTATATATCTAAATTAGGGGAAGTCAACCGATAATAGAGATCTTCCACCCCAACTTGTGGTACCCTATTACTAATTTTTCTCAGTGCAGTACACGTTTCGGGTCCACTAAGCATTCTCTCTTTATGCAACATTTGACGAGGAAACAATTGGTGCAACCCATCAAAAGTTACACTAAGAGAATAGAATAGAATATACCCTGTTTATACTGCCAGAATGAGACTGAAAAGTCCCTTTACTCCCGCAGTCTAAACAAGGTCTCATGTATTTGGTACAAAATAGGTGTATTTTTTATAAATTAAAACCTTGCTTAAATTTTTTAAAAAAAAAAGAGAATCAAGAGAATGCTTAGTAGACCCAAAAAGTTTTCTAAAGAATTTACAGCGTGGAAAACTAATTTTACGGGTTAGTTTCCTGTTTGGTACTTTTAAGTTGAACTCCCTGTATATTCATATAAATACTCATACCCGTTACAGATACGCGTTATACTTATGTATACGTACTGTCCTACACATACATATAATACATATACTCGTTATCCTTAAGTACCTATACGGAATACACGCAGTAAAAACAGTAGGTACATACAATGCAAACATACAAATAAATATAAAAAAAAAAAAAAATGTGAAAAGTTTTTACAACCCATTCAGCACATTGCTGGTGTCGGGTTGTAATTTTCAAGGGGAAATGTTTAACAATGGGTGCAACCCATCAAAAGTTACGCTAAGAGAGAATCAAGAGAATGCTTAGTAGACCCAAAAAGTTTTCTAAAGAATTTACGGCGTAGAAAACTATAATTTTACGGGTTAGTTTCCTGTTTGGTACTTTGAAGTTGAACACCCTGTATAGATAAATAAATAAATAAACCTTTATTTGGTGGTCATTTAAAGGCACAATACAATACATACTTATAAATTTAGAAAAACATACAAAGAGTAATCCTACCTATGAATATAACCATTATACATGAAGTATTTTTAAGTTCTTCCCATTTGAAATACCTATATGCCAAAGCTCAAGGCCAAGACCCCAATTCAGCAACTGCTGAGGTATAAACACCCTGTATATCCATATAAATACTCATACCCATTACAGATACTCGTTATACTTATGTATACGTAATGTCATACACATACATATACTCGTTATCCTTAAGTATGTATAGTTGTATACGTGTATACGTATACCTAAAACAAAGTAGAAACAGTACATAAGTATATACGTACTATACGGAATACACGCAGTAGAAACAGTACACACAATGCAAACATACAAATAAATACACTAACCCTACAAACATGATGTATTAGCTTACAAATTATAATTATTAGAAATAACGGGCATAGTATGACGGGCATACAAGCGTGAACATTTGTACATTAATTATGTATTTGTATGTACATAGATTTATGTACATTCATTATGTTTCCTAAGCCCTAAGCCGGCGACAATAGCAGCAGTTTCCAATGTATCACCGATGTTGAGCAACGGACAGTATACGCGATATCGCGATAATGTCGAAGTCGCGATGTCCGGCATAGTATGACGGGCATACAAGCGTGAACATTTGTACATTAATTATGTATTTGTATGTACATAGATTTATGTACATTCATTATGTTCCCTAAGCCGGCGACAATAGCCTGCAGCAGTTTCCAATGTATCACCGATGTTAAGCAACGGACAGTATACGCGATGTCTCGATAATGTCGAAGTCGCGAATAATGTTCAGGCATCTTCCTTATTTGAATTTCCTTCCTTTTCGTCTTCTCTCTTCGTTTGCTTGTTATTCCTCTCTATTCTTTCCTTTCTCTGATCCTCTACTTTGTGTAGGTATCCCTTTTTCCTTCTTCTTCTTCTTCTTCTTCTTCTTCTTCTTCTTCTTCTTCTTCTTCTTCTTCTTCTCTTTTTTTTTCTTTTTTTGATCTTATTACCTATTTATTCTTCTACTATACTTCTTTTCTTCTTCTTCTTCTTCTTCTTCTTCTTCTCCTTCCTCTGCTTCTTTTTTTTCGTGATCTTCTTCTTCTCCTCCTCTCCCTCCTCTTCCTTTCCTTCTTCTGCTCCTTCATCTTTTTCGTTCTTCTTCATCTTCTTCTTTTTATCCTCTTTCAGGGTCTCCTTCTTTTTCTTCCTCCGTCTCCTTTGTCTGATTTTCCATTTTTTTTCTTCTCTTCAAGGTTTTTTTCCTTTCGCATTTTGCTCGGATTAAAGATGAAAAGGAAGCGATCCTAAGGCCTTATAGAAATAGTGAGAGGGTATTATATTCAATGGAAATTGAAAATACCTCATTTATACTGCTGGGCTGGGACTGAAACGTCCCTTTATAGAGCATCCTTTGGAAGAAGGAGAGTGGGATAGAAGATAGAAGACCTATAGGAAAGAGAGAGAGGGAGAGAGAGAGTAGGGAAGAAAGAGAGAGAGAGAGAGAGAGAGAGAGAGAGAGAGAGAGAGAGAGAGAGAGAGAAAGAGAGAGCCTGATGATGTCGATTGAATTCTTCCTATCATTTTCATACAAGCCGTATACAGGGTGTTTATAAAGTCTTTCTCATGGCTGGGTTTCTCAACCACAGGATTTCAAAACGCCGTGACATTTATTGATTTTTCGGGGTATCAGTTTTTCTTTTCTTATCCTATTTTAGTTTCCTCTGTGCTACTGCGGCTATTTTTCTGTCTAGCTGTATTGTATTATGTGACTTTCTTCAGCCATCATACGAAATTTCTCTTTGGCCTAGTAGTGGGTGTGGTGGAGCAATCACATCCAAACTAGTCCAAAGAGAAATTTCGTAAATATGGCTTCTCTTTGCTATTTAAAACTTGGATGGAACTCGGTTCATTCGTTCAAATTGATGAAGATGACGTAGACAAATATGTGTTTTCCTCATGTTCATTTTAATGAAGAGGAAAAATGAAATTAATTAGCAAGGAAAATACTTAATGTTTGTACACATGAAAGGAAATGGCTTTTTAGCAGGGATTTTCCGGGAAAAATTAGGTAATAATTAAACGGGAGAAAAATAACTTTTCGAGAGGAGAGAGATGAAAGGAGAAAGTTGGGAGAGCGTGTGTTTGTCAGAGAGAGAGAGGGGTTAAACGGGAGAAAAATAACTTTTCGAGAGGAGAGAGATGAAAGGAGAAAGTTGGGAGAGCGTGTGTTTGTCAGAGAGAGAGAGGGGGGGAGGGAGAGAGAGAGAGGGGGAGGAATGGAGGAGAAAATAGAGGGGAAAGGAAAGGGAAAAAGAGAGGGAAATATGAGTAAGAGGAGAACAGAAAGAGAGAGGAAGAAATTTGGGAGAGGGAAAAGAAATTAAGGAAGTGGGAAAATATGAGTGACGAAGGGAATTAGAGAAAGATAGAGAGAGATGAAAGAATAAAGTTAAAATAGAGAGGAGAGAGAGAAAGAGAGGGAGAGATGGAGAGAGAGAGGGGGGGAGAGAGGGAAATATGAGTGAGAGAACAGAAAGAGAGAGGAAGAAATTTAGGAGAGGGAAAAGAAATTAAGGGAAAATATGAGTGACAAAGGGAAAGAGAGAAGGAGAGAGGTAGTAAGAGAGAGAGAGAGAGGTAAAAATTAGAGAGAGAAAAGAAGAGAGAGGGTTAGAGGGAAAGAGAGAGAGAGAGAGAGAGAGAGGTAAAAATTAGAGAGCGAGAGAGGAAAAGGGTAGAAGAAGGGAGAGAGAGGGAATGATATGCCACGCGCTGAAAATACTGTCATCCCTAGGGTGTACCACTGTACCACATTTTTGCAAGATGAAAATAACACATCTTAATAGAAACAAAACGTTAGCTCTCTCTCCCTCCCTTCCTCTCTTTCCCTCCCTCTCTCACTACTCTCTCTCTCCTTCCCTATCCCCTCTCTCCCTCCCTATACTCTATCTCCCTCTCTCTTTCTCACTACCTCTCTTTCCCTTTCTCTCTCTCTCTCACACACACAATTACACACTACCTTTCTTTCTCATCACCTCTCTCTTTCTCTCCCTTTCTCTCTCTCCCTGTTTCCCTCTCTCTCTATCTCTCTTTTTCTCTTACTACTCTCTCCCTCTCACTCTCATTCTCTCAAAGACACTCTGTCGTTTTGTCTCTTTCTCCTTTCTTTGTCTTTATCTCCACAACCACCTTTTTCTCTCTCTCTCTCTCTCTCTCTCCCTCTCTCTCTCCCTCTCTCTCCCCCTCTCCCTCCCTCTCCCTCTCTCTCTCCTCTTCTCTACTCTTTCTCTCTTTTTCACTTGAGGTTTTTGTTCCTACTGGATAATGCGTCTTTTATATCTCTACCTTGTCCATGACTGTGATCTATCTATTCTGTATTCTCTATTCTGCGTGATATCCATGGGTATTGCTATTGGATCAGCAACCCCATCATCCAACTGTTTCCATACTCATCCTTCTTCTCCAATTAATGAAGGTAGAACAAAAAATATCTGGTGTGAACATCGCACGACTTTCTGTTATTTTACAAAACGTCGACCTTGGATTTTTTTTTTCCGGACATGATAAAAGTTTCGACCAAAAAATTGAAAAAATTGATTGGGGGGAAAAATTACTTTTTTTTGTGCCCCTAAAACGGATATGTCCAGCATTTTCCATCCATTTCCTGATTAGGACCGATTGCAATACTTTCTAGTACCTAATGCCCTATAATTTCCCCATTATTTCCCATTCTTTGCTCCAATATACGACTTTACTACTTAAGGGAGGGAGTGAGAGAGAGAGAAAGAGAAAGAAAGGGAGAAAAGGGAGGAAAAGGAGAAAGACTGTGAAGTAAGGGTAGTAAAGGAGATACAGGAGGAAGAAAGGAAAGGAGAAAAATAAAAGGATGGAAAGAAGGACGGACAGAAGGGAGAAAGGAAGGGAGGCAAGGAGATAGAGAGGATAGAATAGGGAGAGAGAGGAAGGAAGAGAAATAGCCAAAGTAATAAAGCTCTGCGCCCCCCACATTGTACCATATTTAGAAATGGGGTATACATATACATATGTAGGTATGTAGCTATCCACAGCTATGTTGGTATCTGTCATCCCTAGGGTGTACCACTGTACCACATTTTTGCAAGATGAAAATAACACATCTTAATAGAAACAAAACGTTAGCTCTCTCTCTCCCTTCCTCTCTTTCCCTCCCTCTTTCTTTCCCTCCCTCTCTCTCCCTCCCTATACTCTATCTCCCTCTCTCTCTCTTTCTCACTACCTCTCTTTCCCTTTCTCTCTCTCACAGAAACACAGACTACCTTTCTTTCTCATCACCTCTCTCTTTCTCTCCCTTTCTCTTTTCTCTCTCTCTTCCTGTTTCCCTCTCTCTCTATCTCTCTCATTCTCTTACTACTCTCTCCCTCTCACTCTCATTCTCTTTTTGTCTTTTCTCTGTCGTTTTGTCTCTTTCTCCTCTCTTTGTCTTTATCTCCACAACCACTTTTTCTCTCTATCGCTCTCTCTCTCTCCCTCCCTCTCCCTCTCTCTCTCTCCCTCTCCCCCCATCTCTCTTTCTCCACTTCTCTACTCTTTCTTTCTCTCTTTTTTACTTGAGGTTTTTGTTCCTTCTGGAGAATGCGTCTTTTATATCTCTACCTTGTCTATGTGATCTATCTATTCTGTATTCTCTACTCTGCGTGATATCCATGGGTATTGGATCAGCAACCCCATCATCCAACTGTTTCCATACTCATCCTTCTTCTCCAATTAATGAAGGTAAAACAAAAAATATCTGGTGTGAACATCGCACGACTTTCTGTTGTTTTACAAAACGTCGAACTTGGATTTTTTTTCCCGGACATGATAAAAGTTTCGACCAAAAAATTGAAAAAATTGATTGGGGGGAAAAATTACTTTTCTCGTGCCCCTAAAACGGATATGTCCAGCATTTTCCATCCATTTCCTGATTAGGACCGATTGCAATACTTTCTAATTCTCATTCTCATTACACAGAATAGGTTTCGTATACTTATGGTAATAGAAAGTAAAAACCTTCAGATGATGACGGATTTTTTGCTCCCCCTTCTCTTTATCTCTCCTTTTTTTTGAGCTAATGGCAGTTTTTGTTCAATTTTGTTTCAGAAATTGTAATTATTGTGTGTGATAAAGAGAAGATGAGAGACAAAGAGTGTGTGTGAGAGAGAGAGAGCTGATGGCCATCCATTATCGAATCTGCTGAGTAATTTGAAAACACACGAGTAGAAACGTCTCTCTCTCTCTCTCTCTCTCTCTCTCTCTCTCTCTCTCTCACACACACACACACACACACACCATGTCTCTTTTTTCTCTCACTTAAAATATCAGTCTTTTTCTCTTTAATTCCCCCATTTTTTTCTGTAATTTTGTCTCATCTCCCTCCCTTTTTTTCTCTCTCTCTCTCTCACACACCCACACTCTCCATCTTTATACATACCTATATTATTCAGTCCTTTTCTAAGTCCCCCAAAAATCTTTCGCTGTAAACCCTCCCTTTGTGTTAAGCATAAAAGCTAAATTGTATGACTTGGGACAGACTGGTGTTTCCAACACCACTCTGCAAATTCAAAGTCCACTGTATAATACCCTGAATAGGTACAAAATAAATTAAATGCATCCAAAGAAAATGAAAGTGGTAGTGAGACTTTAATATAAACTTTATTGTTTGCACTTTGCGCTGGGTGTTTTTCGCTGTTTCGACCACATCAAATGCATTTGGAACGTCCAGTGAAACTTTCGCCCCCGTGTTTCTTCTTCCATTTTTTAATTCCTGTCCCCTAAAAAGGCTTTCATGTGGCATAAATAGTCTCTGCCACCCAACCTCCCCTCCAGGACATGACGAAATTACGAGAGGACAAGCGTGTCATGTGAAAAGGTTTTTAGTTTTTACATGATTTTCCAGATGTGTAAAAACCTAAAAACCCAGGGCAGCGTTGTGGAAATGCTGTTTTTCATTTTTATTGGATTGTTGAGTGAGTGCTTTTAAGAGTAAACGAGACATGTCGAAAAGGTTTTACATGTGATTTTCACAGTTTCCAGATGTGTGGAAAAGCAGAGTTGTGGAAATGCCGATGCCGCCGCTTTTTTTTTGATTGGATTTGTAAGTGAGCTGGTTTATGTATATTATGTAGATGACCCTCTTTTACAAGGTATATTACTAGTTTACAGGGAGTAGACCAGCTTAGTCTGGCTGGGGGACTTTAAACAGGGAGTAGACCAGTTTAGTCTGGCTGGGGAACTTTGAACGGGGAGGATACCGGCTTGAAATTCCCCTTGCTAAAGAAAATATTAGGGAAAATCTGTTTCCATAATTATAATTTTGCAATGAAATATATCTGTAATGTGGTTTCTGGTGTCTCTTTTTACTTTAACGAAATTGATTTCTTCTTCTTGTTCTTCTTTACTTTTTCTTTCCAATGCATGTGACATCCAAACAATTTTGGAATGCCATGAAATCATTGAAATGTAAATCATTATCTTTCCTATATCTGATATTCAACCCTAGTGAATTCCCATTTCCCATTCATAATTTTACATTTCACAGTTTTTCCTTTTTTAATGTCTCTTGTAGTGGATATTCAACCCTAGTGAATTCCCATTTCCCATTCATAATTTTACATTTCACAGTTTTTCCTTTTTTAATGTCTCTTGTAGTGGTCTCTCTCTCTCTCTATCTCTCCCTCTCTCTCTCGCTCTCTTTCTCTCTCCCTCTCTCTCTCTCTCTCCCTCTCCCTCTCCCTTTCTCTTTCTCTTTCTCTCTCTCTTCTCCACATATTCATCATTAAAATGATCTTCATTATTTTCTCTTCCTTATCTGTTATCCCTTCCCTTCTTCTTCCTCTACCTCCTTCTCCTCTTCTTCTACTAGCTCCTTCTCCTTCTTCCACTACCTCCTTCTCCTTCTTCCACTACCTCCTTCTCCTTCTTCCTCTACCTCATTATCATTCTTCCTCTCCCTCTAACTCCTTCCCTCAGTCTCTCTTTCTCTTTCATCTTCCTCCTTTCTGTCTCCTCCCCTTCCTACTGCTCTTTCTCTCCTCTCCTCCCTACTGCTCTTTCCCTCCCTTCTCCTCCTCCCATTATCTATTTTCAATACTCTCCAAACGAAGGGACCCTATGTCAGCAATTTTTATTAACCTTTTTTTTTGCCTTCACAACTCCCAAGTTTCCACAGCTTTCTCCAGTTTTTGCACTTGTCAATGTAATATTCTCTTTTGTACGAAGTTTTTTACTTTCCATTACAATAAATCGTATGAAACTCAGAGGGCTGTACCCTTTTCTGAAGCTCATTTCCCGAGTACACATTTTCTTCAGTCGCCTTGAAAATGTCATCAGGAGATGACGAAACATGTCGGCTCCTGTAGGTTTTTTAATTTTCCAGTTTTTGCACTTGTCAATGTAATATTCTCTTTTGTACGAAGTTTTTTACTTTCCATTACAATAAATCGTATGAAACTCAGAGGGGTGTACCCTTTTCTGAAGCTCATTTCCCGTGTACACATTTATGTACAAAAGTCGTGTTATGTTCACACCAGATTTTTTTTTTCTTTTCCACCTCTTTCTATAAAACCTTTGTATCGTCTTTTTATTCTATCTTTAGATATGGCTTTTTGATTTTCAATGATTTGTTAGAACAAAAGACAATATAATTGTTTATCTCTTGTAAAATAAAATTACTTACAGTTTCCAAAGTTACTAGTCAAGTGAAGACGTTGTTCTTTTACCTTACTAACGAGTACACATTTATGTACAAAAGTCGTGTTATGTTCACACAAGTTTTTTTTTTCTTTTTTCCACCTCTTTCTATAAAACCTTTGTATCGTCTTTTTATTCTATCTTTAGATATCGCTTTTTGATTTTCAATGATTTGTTAGAACAAAAGACATAAGTTCTTTTTACAAACTTGTGCAGGTTCTCTTTTACATCGTTCTTTTTCTCTTTTTATGTACATGGTTCTTTCTTCTCTTTTCTTATTTATATTTGTTCCGCCGTTTTTAGTCTCATTTTTCTTCTCTCTCACCCCTCCCTATCTTTCTCTCCCTCCCTCCATTAAGTCTTGTAGAAAGAAAATGTACAAGAAGATTTTGAGGGGGAAGAAAGGGAGAGAGGGAGGGGGAGGGGAGGTTTGAATAATCGTCTCTCTCTAAGAGGGGAGAGAATGGCATTATGGTAATAATGACAGAGTGAAAAGGACAGAGTGAATCTAATGGGAAACAAATAAAATGGGCGAATGAAATCTGTTGTGGTTAACCCCATATAGCACACATATTCCTAATTCCCCATTTAGCTTCGTATATCCCCATTTCTAGCATAGCTACATACCTACATATATGTATACCCCATTCTAAATATGGTATAGCATATACCAACATAGCTGTGCATATCCCAACATACCTACATATACATATGTATACCCCATTTGACCATTTCTAAATATGGTACAATGTGGAGGGCGCAGAGCTTTATTATTACCAGAGCTTTATTATTTCTCTTCCTTCCTCTCTCTCTCTATTCTCTCCTCTCTTTCTCCTTGCCTCCCTTCCTTTCTCCCTTCTGTCCGTCCTTCTTTCCATCCTTTTATTTTTCTCCTTTCCTTTGTTGTGGTTAACCCCATATAGCACACATATTCCTAATTCCCCATTTAGCTTCGTATATCCCCATTTCTAGCATAGCATATACCTACATAGCTGTGGATAGCTACATATATGTATACCCCATTTCTAAATATGGTACAATTTGGGGGCGCAGAGCTTTATTACTTTGGCTATTTCTCTTCCTTCCTCTCTCTCCCTATTCTAAAGCATCAATTCCAAACATCTGATTGGCCAAAAATTTGTTTAAGACTGATCTGAAACCGAGAATTTTCGTTCATAAATACGGGTGTTAAAATCACACTGAAGAGGATGCTATTGCTGACTTCTGAGTGCTTTGGTGCTACATTCAGAATTTGCTGAGGGTTTTTCCCTGAAAATCACACTGAAGAGGATGCTATTGCTGACTTCTGAGTGCTTTGGTGCTACATTCAGAATTTGCTGAGGGTTTTTCCCTGCTCTCTCTTTTTTTTATGATTTCCTTATTTGAATTTCCTTCCTTTTCGTCTTCTCTCTTCGTTTGCTTGTTATTCCTCTCTATTCTTTCCTTTCTCTGATCCTCTACTCTGTGTAGGTATCCATCCCTTCTTCCTTCTTCTTCTTCTCTTTTTTTTTCTTTTCTTCATCTTATTACCTATTTATTCTTCTACTATACTACTTTTCTTCTTCTTTTTGTCCTCTTTCAAAGCCTCCGTCTTCTTCTCCTTCCTCTGCTTTTTATTATTATTATTATTATTTTTTTGTCTTCTCCTTCTTCTTCGTCGTCTTCTTCTTCTCCTTCCTCTGCTTCTTTTTTTTTCGTGATCTTCTTCTCCTCCTCCTCCTCTTCCGTTTCCTCTTCCTTTCCTTCTTCTGCTCCTTCATCTTTTTCGTTCTTCTTCTTCTTCTTTTTATCCTCTTTCAGGGTCTCCTTCTTTTCCTTCCTCCGTCTCCTTGTATGATTTTCCATTTTTTTCTTCTCTTCAAGGTTTCTTTCCTTTCGCATTTTGCTCGGATTAAAGATGAAAAGGAAGCGATCTTAGGCCTTATAGACGTAGTGAGAGGGTATTATATTCAATGGAAATTGAATATACCTCATTTATACTGCTGGGCTGAGACTGAAACGTCCCTTTATAGAGCATCCTTTGGAAGAAGGAGAGTGGGATAGAAGATAGAAGACCTATAGGAAAGAGAGAGAGAGGGAGAGAGAGAGTAGGGAAGAAAGAGAGAGGGAAAGAAAGAAAGAGCCTGATGAATCTGATGATGTCGATCGAATTCTTCCTATCATTTTCATACAAGCCGTATACAGGGTGTTTATAAGTCTTTCTCATGGCTGGGTTTCTCAACCACAGAATTTCAAAACGCCGGTGACATTAAATTTATTGATTTTTCAGGGTATCAGTTTTTACTTTTCTTATCCTATTTTAGTTTCCTCTGTGCTACTGCGGCTATTTTTCTATCGAGCTGTATTGTATTATGTGACTTTTTTCAGCCATCATACGAAATTTCTCTTTGGCCTAGTAGTGGGTGTGGTGGAGCCATCACATCCAAACTAGTCCAAAGAGAAATTTCGTAAATATGGCTTCTCTTTGCTATTCCTCCCAAAATAAATCAAGTGCCCACAAAAAATAAACAAAAATCCATCCCACCCCAAAAAAGTTTAGAAATCAATTTTGTACCCCGCTTTTTATCACTTCATAATTTGTGTCCTCCTACTTCACGTAGTACCTACCTTTCTTTCCCCTCATTGCACTCCA